>NC_056730.1:744640678-744903178 GCF_019279795.1 Protopterus annectens | reverse complement strand
AAACATCCAGGCCCAGCTAACATTTGCAAAACAATTCATCAAGTCTCCCAAAAGCATGTGGTAAAATGTGTTATGGTTTGATGAGACCAAGGTTGAACTTTTTGACCACAATTCCAAAAGGTATGGTTGGAGCAAAAATAACACTTTGCATCACCAAAGGAACACCATCACCATGGTGAAGCATGGTGGGGTCAGTATCATGCTTTGGGGTTGCTTTTCTGGGGCTTTATTCAAGGTTGAGGGAATTATAAACAGTTCCAAATACCTGTCACTTTTGGCCCAAAACCTTCAGGCATTTGCTAGATAGCTGAAGATGAAGAGGAATTTCAACTTTCAACATGACAATGACCCTAAGCATACATCCAAATCAACAAAAGAATGGCTTCACTAGAAGAAAATTAAAGTTCTGGTATGACCCAGCCAGAACTCAGACCTAAATCCAATAGAAAATCTGTGGGGTGACCTGAAGAGGGCTGTGCATAACAGATACCCTTGCAATCTGACAGATTTGCAGCGCTTTTGCAAGGAAGAGTGGGCAAATATTGTCAAGACAAGATGTGCCATGCTGATAGACTCCTACCCAAGATGACTGAATGCTGTAACTAAATCAAAAGGTGCTTCAACAAAGTATTAGTTTAAGGGTGTGCACACTTATGCAATCAGCTTATTGCATGTTTTTTTATTTTTTATATTTTTTGCCCTAACAGATTTTTTTGTTTTTCAATTGAATTGTACATGTTATAGGTCACATTAAAGATGAGAAAAGTTTTTAAATGATTTATTGTGGTCTCATTTTTTTATATCACAAAAACCTGGCATTTTAACAGGGGTGTGTAAACTTTTTATATCATATATACATATATATATATATATATATATATATATATATGTACATACATACACACACACACAGACACACACACACACATTTTATATATATATATATATATATATATATATATATATATATATATATATATATATATATATATATATATATATATATATATATATATATATATATATATATATATATATATATATGTAGCCTATGAAATCCTGAATGCACAGAATCCCGACACCCAAAATACCGAGACGAAAAGTCCGAAACCCCACATTACCGAAACACTGAAAGTGCAAAATTCAAAATTGTGAAACTAATACATACATACATACAGCACACACACAAACATACACACACCCTCCCCCATAACCAAACAAACCACCCTACACTAAAGATAAGCAAGGGGGCTTCGCCCCCTGCACCCCCCACCCCCCCCGACTTTATTATTCTAACTCCTAGATCGCACAAACATATACACAAGGCAAACTCACACCCACACATTACAGTCCCTCACACACACCACAGTCAAAACACACACTTACACACACTAAAGCCCCTCACAAACACACTTACACACACATACTTACCTGAACCGCAACACCAGAAGAGCTAACTCAAAATCCCTTAACATCGGGATTTTGAATTTCGCGCTTCTGGTCTTTTTGTAATGTGGGGTTTCGGGATTTTTGTCATGGTATTTTGGGCATCAGGATTCTGTGCGTTCGTGATTTCGTAGGTGACCCATATATATATATATATATATATATATATATATATATATATATATATATATATATATATATATATATAAACTCACTATCCCTTACCTTATTGGAAGACAAATAATAGGAAATAAACCAAGAACTTCCTTCGTTCCCTTAAGAACTCTTCTTCACAAAAGTAGAAACAACAGACAAAAAAGAAGATCAAGTCCAAACCAAGCCAAAATAAGAAGATTTAATAATAAAAATGAAAATAAAAATGAAAATGATTTAATAATAAAAATGAAAATGATTTAATAATAAAAATGAAAATAAAAATGGAAATTTAATAATAAAAATGAAAATAAAAATGGAAATTTAATAATAAAAATGAAAATAAAAAATTTTATTTTCATTTTTATTATTAAATCTTCTTATATTGGCTTGGTTTGGACTCGATCTTTTTTGTCTGTTGTTTCTACCTTATTGGATGATACAGAACTTGAGTAATACTGCTTTTTCCTAGGCAACAAAAAGATAAACTTATGAAGTACCACACTTCTGTTTGATCGCCTGAACACTCTCTTGATTAAGTCAGTCTCCAGAAGGGACGCTAGCTGCAATGCATAGTACCTGGCAGTACATTCATTTCCTCAGTATACACATTACCAGCAAGAAAACAACCTAGTTGGTATTGCACTTCCAAACATGGACTACTTTCCTGAACAAGGACTTGAAAAGAACCCCCTCCCACCACAACCTGTTCAGGTACTATATAGCTGGATCTCACAAACAAAGACCTTGACTTCAGAAATGTTTCCACAGCTTGTGGGCTTAGGAAATACAGTTCCTTGCTACACCCAGGAAACAGCTGGGGGAAATTATGAAGGGAGATATGCAAGTTGTGTACCGCCTTTATTCATATGTTTATAGGTAAGTACTAGGCTAGCTGCCCTTGTGGGCCATTTTAAGCCTAGCCAGGATCCTCTTTTTTTATTCAAAATAACCTATACCATTGGTTATAGATTGGCCTTACCTATCCCATGATAGATAATTATATATTATCCCAAATGAGAATAACTGAAATCATACCATAGATAATTTGAGGGGACCCATGCATGGCATAAAGCATTTAGCAGCTGTCTCTCTCCATCAGTGGTACAGGGAGCAACTCTGTGGTAGCTTTTGTGTTTCCCAGCCAGTTATCTAAATTGTACTTGAATATGGACAGGAACAAACTTTGTAGAGTAAATAAACGGAAGGTAAAATTGTTATAAGCATGTTTATTCACTTTATATATCGAGTTAAGGTCTTAATGATGTCTATTAGTGGCAATTCAAATTGAAAACGTGGGATAATTAATAACTGAATTATATGGGTACAGTGGATATGTATAACTAGTGATTTACTTGCTTAATGAATATTATAAATAATAACAGCATTTGAAAAGATATGGTTACAGACTACTTAAATTGTGCTCTGCCTTTAGCTAAGAAATAACCAGTAATGTAAATTAGTTTATTTTCTTTTTATTCTTCATAAAGAATACAAAATGCTGCTTGTGCCCTTAAATGGTGATTTAACTTGATAAAGGGCAAAATACACTGTACAAGCTTACAATGTTACAGTTCTACAAATTATGTATTAAACACTGCTTGCAATACATTACTTTCATAAATTTGACTTCAGGCCTCGCAGAGTTTCTGCATGAATTCATTCATAGACTGTCAAAACACAATGTTATACTACAAAATGTTAGCATTTCAAAGTTTGTTAATGACTGATTGGTTGATTTATACAATAATTAAGAGCACCTAGAATCTGGATAAGAAGGAAGGGTCAATTATTTAATGGCAAAACAGATTAGTATTGAACTATGGGTATCATCTGAGAAAGGTAAACAATGACATGCAATGCATATGTGATTATGGATAAAATTACTAAGGAACAAAGGGTCCTTGTATGAATTGTACATCCCCCAGTATGTATTAAGTAATTTCTCAAGTAAAGGTTTAAGATAAAAAGTTATAAAGCATGATTAGCTACTGACATAAAACAGTGTCTTTACATCTTTTCTGTATTAAATAAATCAAAGTACATTTAATACAGTGAAAGTATATGTATGGGAAAGAAGTGTGATCAGTTTCTGACAAATATGGGACTAAACATACATTGAAAATACCATGAACCCCAAATTCAAGTTAACACACTTGTTAAGAATTTTAAGGTAAACGATAATGCAGATGTCTAATGATAAAACTTATGATACTGTCAGAAGGAAGATCATAGGTATATTGTGTTATCATATACAGAACAGCCAGTGCTATTTTCAGTCTAATCAGCATCATCTTATTTAGTCATGGATGCAATTCTTAGTGAAAAGTTTATAGTACAAAGTCAGACAGAGTATCTGCAATATCACTTTAAGCTGAAATATGTATAGTTACAGATGTAATCTCTGCAAGAATATGTAAAGGGATCTTGAAATAACTTATCTTTGATTTTGATAAAGGTGAGTCAAGTTAGAGTTCAAATGGTTGGTTTCCAGTTAATTAATTCACTTGAGTAGACAGATGACAAGAATGCCACAGTTTTGGGCTCACTTAAATCATAAGACAGCAGTGTTTTAAGAAGAAAAATGCACGATGGATGAAGTAGCTGTTGGCGGCTTAAATGCTAAACTGGTAAGGTCAGGCAGAATCAGTACAAAATGGCATCCTTCTAAGCTATTCACATTGCATGTCATAAGATTCTTAGTGACCCTTGTCCTGACAGGAACCTAAAGTGAAATAATTTGCAGTTTAAAGTTAATGACTTGGATATGCGAGAGAACAACTGCCTAGATGACATTTTGAAATTTGGCATTTTTCAGAGGCCATCTCCAATGCTCTGCTTAAAATGTCTAAAGGATGCAGAACGGCTGCATGATGTTAGCTGGATGAATTTTGAAGCAATTGGACTCGTATCTAGTAGAGACTGAAAGCAGTTGGTTAAGGTCTGCTGTACTTCTTGGTTATTCTGAGAGAAAGACCTAGCAAATTTGTCAGAAGGGAGACAAGAGCCAGAACATAAGAAAAGCTGGCAGTGGAAATAAAGTAATGCCTGGACAGGATGGTTACTTTTAAATGATCATGTTTCGTTGAATGCCATGATAGTAAGGATGTCTCAAAGGGTTGGGGAAATATGAGTTTAATTACACTTAGCAGATTGTTAATTAAATTTTATATATGGAAATGCAGATGTAGGTAATTCTAAAAATATAAATTACTATGTTTACAGCAGAAAACATTATAATACTACATTATGTATAGGATGGCTTGATATGAATAGCAATACATGATTTAAATGACTTTGATGGCTGTGATGAAGTAGACCAGAATGTTGACTACACCATCAAAAAGAAAAGTGGCACAAAGGGGGTGCCTGACAGATAGACGAAAGAGGGTATATGGAAAGGAAGGGAAGAAACAGTGTACATAATGTCAAGGCTTAAGAATACGTACGAATATAATTTCAGGGTTCATAAATCCAACTGGACTAGATGGTTACAGTTCTAGGTCAAACATACATAACCCATTATAAATACAAGGTGCTCAGTCATTTGAATTGTATGAGACATAATCATTGGGACTTGGCAAAATGAAAGCTGGGATACTTATAACTGTTAAGAATGATAAGCCAAATTAATGTTATTTAATAAGATAAGACTTTGTTGAGTATAAAAAGAAATGCATACCATTCACATAGGCATGTACATGCAAGTGAATAGCATACTTAAAATTTCCAGGTCCAGAACTGCTAAGACAGACAGATATATAAATGTTAAGCAAGTGGAATGGCCTGGTAAATGAAAGGATCAGATTTAAATATGGCACTGTAGTACATACATGTCATTTTTAGTAATGATCAGGTTTAAACATTAAGAGGACAATGCTTGCATCCAGTATAATGTCAAGCTTATAACTCAGGGTATGTTGGTGTATCTGGATAGAATCAAAAATATGTTGAATGGTCATTGTCACCTTGGGTAGTGAAGGAGAACTGTATGTTACAAACAGCAATTAAAAGATTGTGGCCAACTATGCAAGATACTGAAGTATTCACTATTGGCCATCACACAAGGTATAGTGTTTTGCCCCTACTGTATGGTCTAATTTTCACAGATACAGTTACAGGTGGTTAGCAAAATATGCTGAAGACTATGATTTGGGAAATATAACTCCCCTACCCCACTAAGGATGCAAACATTCTTCAACATGGTTTTATCACAAAGAATAAGTGGTATAATAACAGTCAGACCTTGTGTGTCATCAGATGAAGTAGTGTCAATTTTGTGAAAAAAATTATACATAATTTGATTACAAAAAATTAATTGGGAGACACTAAAAATAGACAACAAAATAGAAGATCAAAGCATCGATCAGAACAGTCAGTACATTAGGATATTATCAATGCGTTGCAACCAAATTCAAAACGACTTGCTCTGCAGCATAACTCACACTCAAAGACCTCACCGATGCATCACCGGAAGTAAAAATATCCCTTAATGTATCTTTGATCAGACCAATAATATAAAATAAAATATAATATAATAATAATATAAAGCATAATAAACATAATCCACTTGACTCAGTTCAAGCAATCACACAGATTAATAAAGAAAATACAGGTGCTGGGAATACGGCTTGCACTGATATATTCTTGGAACTATCTGTGATCTACATATCCTTCACATTACTTACAGAAGTAGTGAACTTGACACAGAAAACTATGTGTGAAACAATTCTGTTTCAACACTTGCAGATAGACCTAATAACAAAGCAGAACCAATGCAAAATCCAGTAACATGTTGCTTTACCTTATAAAAAACACAAATTCATTATCCAGTGACTACCAAAACATGAGAATGAACCTGCCCACTAGCAGTACTGAAAAGCAACGTAAGTGCATGAGCAACAGGAAATACAAATATCAGATAATGACATTAACCTTCTCAAAAGCTAGCAGGTCATAAGCTTGAGAAGAAAAAATGTGAAAAGATTGATAGTGAGCGTACATGAATCATGACTCAAGCCTAAAGATATAATTCTGTCCTAGTAGAAATCGGTTTAACTCAAGTGGGCTGGATTCAGAGCAGGTAGCACTGTTTAGTGCTGGTTTCCACTAATGACAGCTTGCACAGTGCTAGAGTTCTCAAATACTTCACCTAATACTGACTGCAAACGCCTAGTATGTGAATGCCTGATTGATGGATGAGCACTTCATGTCCTTAGTTAAAGCAGTGCGGTTATACATTACCCGCAGACCTGCATTTATGCCAATGCTTCAAGATATACAAACTAACTTCTATTCTTAAGCAACTACCCTCTCTCTTCTGGCCAGTAAGTTAAGACTCAGAGGGGACACAGGGAATTTCAGCTCCTCAGACTCATCCTACCTTTAACTGGAACTGACTGCTTATTCTTCAGAATGCAGCTCAGAAGCTTTCTCAGTAACCATCTTCACAACCTGGAGTTCTTTGCCTTTATTTATCAGAAACTCTTCATTTTTAGATTCATTTACATGCATCCCAAATGCATCTTTATTCAAGGAAGCAAGACTTCACTGAAAAAAGTAATATAATCTCATACACTTCCTCCTTTATTTTTAATCTCAGTCCTGTAATGCACATAGTGGCAAGGTTTCAGTTCTTCGCAGTGTTGAATACATATGATTGAATGCACTTTGCTGTATGCCTACATGTGACTGCAGTTACATTTTTGCTCGATATTATTAATTAATGCCAGATTAGTTGATTATCAAGGACACTTTGACCATATAATACATTATTACCTTACTTTGCATCATATCTTTTTGGATTTCCTTTGCTAATTGTGTAACATGGTCATGGTTCAAATAAGGGGCCAGCTGGTCCAGAAAACCTACCTGTAAGAAAAAACAAAAACAATACATAAATAGGTAAGAAAGAAACACGACAAGGAACAGGCAATGTAAACTAAAGAAAAAATTGAGAGAACATATGATAAGAAGTACTATGCAATACCAAAGTGGAAGATTATAGAAATAGTACTGTAAGATTATGATCACTGTTTTACTTTTACAAATACAAGAACCATGTAAAACGGCATGTGTGTAATTTAAGCTGGAGGCTATAATGCAGTATATCAGTCACACATAATGTGGCAGTGTTTATGACTGGTACAACATTGGTGACAGGCTCCAACACAAGAGTGCTACTAAACAAAGAATCTCCTATGCAAAGAGTACAAAAGAGTACCTAACGAAGCACTATGAATTCTGGGAGGAGCTTGCATGAATGGAAGGTGATTTTAAGAAGTGAATGCAAAGTTTCTTTCTGACATGCAAACAAATACATAGATAGTAGTGACATACATGAAATGTTTTAAAAAGCAGAATTTCTCCCTAAACCAATTCATGTGCAACTTGGACAATTGGATGGGAAACCAGAAATTCATCTCTGGTTTGGCACCTATGTCTCTAATGGACAAAGAAAACCTGTAAATGGTTCCTCTCCCAGGCCCATGCTTACACTTATCAAGGGTATTAGAACTTGTCAGAGATTTGGGATGCATGGCTAGGCTTAAAAAGGCCCTTGTGGCCGTTAGCCTAGTAAACACCTATGAAGCTATAAAAAGAAAATTATGTGAGTACCATAATGACAGAGCAATAAGGAGAAAATTCATCTTCATTAACCTTTAGGACTGATGTCATATGCATTAAGACCACTTATTTCATTCTTCAGTTCTACATGAAACACAACACTGAGGAAGGAAGACAGAAAGGCAGAGGAGGGGAGAAAGAGGAGTACAAAAGAAACCCAGAATGTGTAAATTGGAGGCCTGGTATGTTAGCAAACATGGATCTCCCTCATACAGATCTATTGTTAAGGTAAGTACACAATTTTTGTATCTGATAAGAACAGGTCAGTTTTTGGTAACCTTCAGGACAGAGTGCCTAGCTAATCCTCTTGTGTGGCCAGTCTCATGGGAACATAAACCCCGATGGCAGTAGTCCTTAAAAAAGACCTGGACCTGAAAATAATGTCTAAGTTCCTGTGCACCACAAATGTGTTCAGGGAAGAGCTACTAATTTTAGCCACATAAGTGCCATCTAGAGTGATATTATGGAACAAGGCCACAGAAGCAGCTACAGTTCTAGTGGACTGAGTTCTGGGAGTTGCAAGAAAAAACTTTCCATGTTTTTGTACAGGACTCAATGCATTTTTGTAACTACATAAAACGGTTGTGCTTAGTAACTTTCCTGCTTAATTTTGAATTAAAAAAGAGCTTGTAACTTGAACTAACGGCTACCAATAATAGTGTCTTTCAAGATAAAAAGTTCATATCACTAGAGGCTGTGGGCTCAAACGGTTGAAAAAATATGCTTCTTAAGCATGAAGTGCATATCTCAAGAACAAAGGCTCAACTTACATAAAATCTAAGTTGTAAATGGGATGCCCACACAAGGAAACATGTATTCAACCTGATTAAGGTAATGTGGGTGGGGAGGGGGGCACACAAATTAATAGACTTGTTTAAGTACGACTCTGTAGGGGCTTTAGTCCTAAAGGATGGGTTAGTTCTAAGTGCCACCCATTCCCTGTGGAATACTACATAAGGCAGTTTGACAGAAAGAGATTGTAATTTGGAAATTCTCTTAGTTAAACTAACGGCTACCAAGAATGGTATCTTCTAAGTCAAAAACGTCATAAAAGCAGAGGATATGTGTTGAAAGATTAAAAAAATGTAAGTTTCTCATAGATTCATATGTTTACACTAGGGTAATGACCACCAGGTCTTTACAGCCGAGCAGTACACCCAACCTAGTTTTGTCTCCATTATACTTAGATGCCTACATGGTGTGGTATTGTTAGCAAATAGACATCTAAGGGTTATGTTGGGGGTTATATTAGAAGGGAATTAATTCACTTACCTCTGTCCATCAAAGACATGTGGACCAGACCAGGGGTAAAATTGTGATTGCCCATCCAAGGATCAAGGTTTCTTTTGAATAGGTTCAGTGACAAACTTTGCTTCATGTAGATGGGCAGCTTATTCCATGGCACAGGAATTCTTTGAGACCTGTATCAGTCTCTCCAGCATGTTCTATTTCTGTCGCAGGCAAAGTAAAGGTCCTTGGATCTAGCATTTCAGGTACTGCTTGTTTTGCAGATGTGCAAGAGATGCCTTACATGCTAAGTATAGATCGCTTCTCAGTAACCTGTAGGAGAATGGGTAGAGAGATATGTCCTTAAGGTGCTCTGTGTAGGACAGGGTATTAATACCTTGGATTCTCCAGGACAGGAACCTTTGAATGCATTACAACTGTTGCAAGTGCCTGGTTAGCTACATGTCAAAGGGCTCACTGTACTAAATGATGGGTCTGATATGGACAAAGTAGAGTTGTACTATGACTTTCTTGGGTGTGGATGCCATACCTTTGCTTATGAGTTGGGTGCCAGAATGATTTTTGTGCTATCTTGGCTATGTGTTGGTCAAAAGCTGGATAACTGTCTACATATGCTCCCAAATCCCTGACTACTGGGTCAGTTCTTAGGTCTTTTATCGATGGAGTATTAGATTGGATAGATAATTTCCCAAAGGGCATTATAATGCATTTCTCCGCATTGATTTTTAATCCATGGCTTTGGAACCAGTCATTTGTTTGTGTCAGACCCTCTTTTAGGATGTTGGTGTCATGGAAGGAATCTATGGTAGCTCTCAATTTACCAACATCTGCGAACTTGATGACCCAGAGGCCTTTGACAATAGCCTTGACTTCCAAGGAGTGGATGCCAAACAGTAGTGGGCCCAACAAAGAGCCCTAGGGTACTCCACCGGTTAACAGTCTCCTGTTGGAGATGGTCTCTCTCATCCTGACTAATTGGCTCCTATCTGTGATCCAGCCAGCCAGCAATCCAGTGACTTATTTTTCAGATTATGCCTAGTTCTGACTGTTTGTCATTAATATCTGTGTGCAGTATTGTACTGAACACCTTGGCCAGGTCAAGGTAGGTGGTATGCACCATTTTCCCCTCATCCACAGCTTTGGTGACCTTCTCAAAAAAGTCTACCAGGTTGAGTAGGCAAAACCTTCCCTTAACAAAGCCAAACTGGGATTGGTCCAGTGTCTGTATATTGCCAATGTCCTTGCTGACCATTTCTATGATGATTTGTTCCATGACTTTACATATTAGACTTGTCAAATTGATGGGTCTGTAGTTCCCAGGGGCTGGTTGATGGTCCACTCTTATGAAGACGAATGACTGCTGCAGCCCTCCATTCACCTGGCATATAGCCTGTTTGTAAGCTGTAGTTGAACAGTGCCTCAAGTGGTCCTGCTAGGTCATGTTTTAGGCTATTTAGCAGACATCGGGGTTTGAAGCAGTTCTTTTGGTCTTAGCGAGTGCCACCAGGACCTGCTCCCTATTGATAGTTGGAGGGGGTATGCTAGAGGGGATTTCACAGAGGGTAGTTAGGGGATGACGTTAGCGCTACATTTATCAGCTAGTAGATTCTCTGTCATCCTGTCATGGTTGTGTCATTTACCACCAGTTCTGCACACTGCTGAGTGTTACCTTTAAGGTTCCTGACATAGCTGATTAAGGCCATGTGACTGTCATTAGCCTGGGAGGCTATTCTGACCTCATAATTCACCTTGTTGGACTTTATTAGACCTCTTAGTTTCTTGTTTAATTGAATCAGAGAGTTTCTTGTCTATATAACAGTTGTTCTTTCTGATTTTAGCCAAGTTAAGGTAAGGATTTTACCAGTGAAGCTTGTTTTTGGTGTTAGACCTGGGCTTACTTCTGGTAGATATGTCAGCTTCAATGTCGCCATGTACATGTTTGTACAGGGTTTCTGTAAATAATACTGAAAAGGTAGCTGTGTTCTTCGGATATGGGGGGAGGGTATGAATTTTGACAAACTGTCGCTTAATAGGATGTAATTTGCTTTAGAATATTTCCTAACTGTTATGGTTTAGCTGCGTTCATCCAGGATGATTTTTATTTCAAGGGAGACAGCCATGCGGTCTGTCCTCACCGATGACAGACACAGGGGTGTGTGCAATGCTCTCCCATGTTGGTTAATACTAGTTCAATATGTTTGATCCTCTGGCTGGAGTTGGGGGGGGGGCATGAATTTTGACAAACTGGTGCTTAATAGGATGTAATTTGCTTTAGAATATTTCCTAACTGTTATGGTTTAGCTGCGTTCGTCCGGGTTGATTTTTATTTCAAGGGAGACAGCCATGCGGTCTGTCCTCACCGATGAGGACATGACACAGGGGTGTGCGCAATACTTTCCCATGTTGGTTAATACTAGTCCAATATGTTTGAGCCTCTGGCTGGAGTGCACACTAACTGGTCCAGGACATTTGTGTTGATAAAGTCCAGGTAATGTTTTGCCTGTGAGGTAGAGGCAGTGTAAGATTCCCAGTAGTTAAAGTCTCCCATGAATAGGGTATTTGGTTGGATGGTGAGCACCTCTACTAGATCTAGGTAGGAACTGTAAGCTTCATGGGTCATAGAGGATGACCTGTAGCTGACCATGACATGGTAAAGAACCTTGACTATGGAGACTTGGACATAGCTGAACTCCAGGGCATCATCCTATTTAACCAGCCTAGAGTTGTACTTGTTGCTAATGTAGGTCAAGACACCTCCACTTTTAGCAACTGTCTGTGCTGCTGTTGCTCTAAATGTGTGGAAGGCACTGTAGCCTTCCACTGCCAGAGTACTTTCCATGACTTTAAACCTAGTCACGATAACAGCACATATGTCTACATTCTTCAAAGTAAGGAGAGCTTGTAGGTTGTGGAATTTCTTTTTTTGCTATGTTGGTAGTTTCATCATTGGGACTTTTCCTAAAAAGTTTTTAAGGGGGGTGGATAATGCTTTAGCCAATATTCAAAAGCCCAGGGGTGAACAGTGCAGACTATCCTGAGCAAAGCAATGTGGTCTGTTAATCTTGTACTCTCATGCTGATAAATACTGGATTCCCTGGAGTGACACAGTAAATCAATCAATCAATCAATCAATCATTTTCTGTTCGTACTGTGGTATCATCCTAGGTGAAGGTAGAATGCTGCTCAATACAAAGCATGTGCCTGTCTGGAACACAGATTCAGAGAGTTCTATAATGTCTCTTTTCATATAGTCTATTGAGGTACTTCACAGCTCATTTACACCCACAAGGATTATGACAGAATCATATTGGTACCTGTGGTGCACCGACTTGCGTGTGTGTGTGTGTGTGTGTGATATTGTGGATCCTACCTCCAGATAGGCAACTAACCATTATGTTGTCCTTTTCCAGCCTGATGAGAAAGGCATCCGTGTGTGATAGAATAGAATCCCCTATTATAAGAGTACTAGGTAGTGTTTGTTTGCCTTATGGGCTTTGCACCTGGGGGATCATTGGGTGTAGACTTAAGTGTGGTGTTAGCTGTTTCTTTTTTATGTGCTTTAGTGATTGCTGAGGAAAGGTGTTGCTCTTTGATGGCTTAAGAAGTCTTTGAGGTTGTGAAAGGTTTATTTTAAATGCCTCAGCATACGAAGGTCTATGTGTGTGTGTGTGTGTGTGTGTGTGTGTGTGTGTGTGTATGTGTGTGTGTGTTGAGCAGTATGTGTGAAAAATGTAGTGTGTGTTCTTGACAACCTTGTTTGTAAGTGTGATTTCTTCCTCCAAGAAAGTTATTTAAGTACATCTCTCACGGCCTGTGTTAGTTTAAATATTAAAAGGTTGTCTGAGTACATGAACCAAGTGCTACATTGTCTCAGGATGCCCATATCTGCCAAGCTGACCACATAGACATTAGGACACTGTAGAGCCAAGCGTGAAGTACATACCCCAATTCAGGTATAAAGTACATATCCCAACAACAGATATTATCTCCAACAGGAGGCCTACTGTGGAACTTGCGTCACAAAAAAATTCAGTGAAGCAACAGAAGCAGTATCTATTACTCACTTACTTAGATAGCAGAGGGGGTGAGGTCTGGTGTAAGGACCCTTTGCAGCCATGACTCAGGCACACTGGTAATGACAAATATCTGATTTATATAAAACAAATATGCAATTAATAAAGGATATCACAAAGGAAATAGTAAACATATACATGTGCAATAAAGACACAGAAAGCTGCCCTTTATATACTGCAAAAGAACATACTGGACATCGGATCTGAATACATAGACATAATAAAAGAAAACGTTGACACAAATGTATATAACATATAAGCATAATGGTGAAAAGTCTATCATTTGTTCACTAGGCTTATCCCTGTACATTGCAAGAACTTAGAACTGGGCTAAACCTGCAAGGCTAGTGCAGACATATTGTCCACTACAGTGCCACGAATCTCAGGGTGGCAAGGGGAGCTGTTGTTTGGGGTAATTTATATTTGTGTTGACAACAAAGTAGTTCATTCTTTACATCTGCTGACAAAAGATATAACATAATTATGGAGTCACAAGGTACAATGGTGTCCATTAAGTGAGAGCACAAACTTTTTCAGAACCAACCAGTTTAGTGTAACTACTGACATGTTTATATATTTAAATAGTTCTACCTATTTTTTTCCTTCTTTTTCTTTTATTTTTGTTATTCTTCCTTCACTTCTGTTATATGACTATAATGAAAGTCAAAAACAGCAACCAAAATAAATTTATTGGAGGAGAAGCTATTTCCAGGGGTAAAAATTTCAGAAAGGTAAGAAAAGACTAAGGGAACAACACATTAATAGGGTCTGTGTCTTTATTGGTTGCCTGGATAGAAAAAGGGGTAAATTTTCTTGAGCACTTTTCTAGACAGGAAGTAATGGTAGATATCCACTCTCTCAAAAAATGTGGACCTCACCTATCAATGAAACTGGCAGTGGCAACACTATGCTGTCAACCCCAATGAATATAAGCCCAAGTATTCTCTGCCTGAAGGGTGAGATTGCAGTGTACTGAATGCATGTAGTCAATGGGTTTTTGAAGGACAAAGGAATGCACAAGAGGGAACAAAATCTGACTAAACCAAAAAAGAGGCTATTAGAATATTTCAGACAGTGAGATACTTTCTTGCCTGAACAGACCACATTACCAGACTAAATGGGAAAAGTGTAAAGGAGTGTATTTGGTCAGTGGGGGGCGCATTTCTGGCCTGACTCATGGAGAAGAAAACATAGAAAAGTAGCTGAGAGATGTCATGATGGATTGAGAATTAAGAAGGTTACACAGGGGAGTACCCCAGGGAAGAAAAATTATATATGTATCTGAATAGCACACAGACCACTAATGAGGCACTAGAAGACTATGGTTGAGTCTGTCTTCAAGGGAAATGGCCTTACCCCGCAATATGCACCACCACTAGGAACCGATATGTGTTGAAAACCCACTGTCCAAAGCCTCAATTTCACTAATAAAGTAGGTACAAATGTGTTTCCCCCAGTGCCCCCTTGTGATGACATACCACACTACAGCCACACTGTCTGAGGAAATGGAGAGAGCTTTCATTAAAAGAACTCCTACAGTGCTCATAGGCCAGGAGTGACTGAAGATATAAAGAAATAATGTACTTACCATAATGTTCCATCCGTGTTATCCATTTTCATTTTTCCTCAGCTGTTGGGTTTGGATCCGATCCTGGGATCTGACTCGACTTTTACTAATGCTCTTAGTAACCAAAAAGCTCTCAAGCTTCTCCCTTACCCATAATGCACCAACCCCTAAAATACCTCAGATCACATCTGATGATTTTACCAGAAAAATATCTGTTTACATGCATCTGTAAAGAGATACTTAAAATGCATGCATTCTACAGAGGAAACCATATCAGGAGCTCAATCAAAAGGACAGTGGTGTCCTTATATCTCATTCCTCCAGAAAGTTGTAGAAATAAAGGATGGGTGTTGGTAAGTGGGAAGTTGAGGAAGAATGAAAAAGTACAGTTGTGTACACTTACCATAAATGTAGATGTTCGAGTGTCTTCACTGTTGCAGTCATGACTGTAGGGTTCTCCCCTGCCGGCAGGCAGCCCTTGGTCGGCCAGAATCCCAAAGTCTGGGTCCGGCGTTGGCTGTTCAGCCATGCTCCCTGACGTCAGAGCGCCAGGAGTACAAAGCTGACAGCTGACGCCATGTTCTCTAGTTTTTCTTGCCCCAGATGTCAGAAGTTCCAAAATGAGTAAGGTCCCATACCCTTTGCAAATACACCTCAGAAGAAGGGTGAAAAAAGGAACCACACAAAAGAAAAAATAAGAGGGGACAAGAGGGAGGGAAGCCCAGACTGCAACAGTGAAGACACTCGAACATCTACATTTATGGTAAGTGTACACAACTGTACTATGTTCATCATGTTTCACTGTTGCAGTCATGACTGTAGGGTAGAATCCCAAAGCAGAATGAAAGGGAGGTGATCATAAAGTAGAGGGGGCGGCTATAAGGCCCTGCAAGACTGCAGAAACAAAGCCTGCCCTAGACTCACAGTAGAGAGGTAGATTGTAGTGCTTGGAAAAAGTATGCACTGAACTCCAAGTTGCAGCTTCCAAAATGTCTTTGGTAGGAACTCCCCTGAGGAAGGCAGCTGAAGTGGCAGCAGCTCTGGTAGAGTGAGTCCTTATACTCCCTTGGATTTGCTGTCCATGGTGTGAATAGCAAAATCTGATTCCATGAGCAATCCATTTAGAAATGGTCTGTTTTGAAATGGCTTTACCTTGGGAACTTGAAGCATAAGAAACAAACAATTGCTCTGATTTCCTGATGTCCTTGGTTCTGTCCAGATAAAAACGTAGTTGTCTGTGTACATCCAAGGAATGTAAGATCCTTTCCCCTTTATTTTGAGGAGTGGGGAAAAAAGTTGGCAAGTGAATAGTTTGATTTAAAGCCACTTTGGAAACCACCTTAGGCATGAAAGTAGGATTAGTCCTTAAAGACACCTTGTCTTGGTGAAAAATAATATAAGGTTCTACAGCCATAAGAGCTTGCAACTCTGAAACTCTCCTGGCAGAGGTCAGAGCTAACAGGATGGCTGTCTTCCAAGATAAAAACTTGATGTCAGATGTGGCAGCAGGCTCAAAAGGAGGTAAGGTGAGCTTTTCCAAAACATAGTTGAGATCCCAAGCAGGAATGGGAGGAGATCTAGGGGGCCTTAAGTTCTTAGCTCCTCTGAGAAACTGTCTCATGAGCTGGTGGGAAAAGATTGGAGGGTCTGTATTATAATGAGCAGAAATAACAGAGGCATGAATCTTTATGTAAGAGAAAGAAAGACCCTTATGTAAGAGGTCTGTCAGGTAAAGTAAAATCTGAGGAATGTTAGGAATAAGAGGATCAGAATCCTGAGCCTGCATCCAGGAACAAAATCTTTTCCATTTTCCTGCATAAGATTTTCTAGTGCTAGGACGTCTGGCTTCTAAAATGACATCCATAACCTGCTTGGATAGGAGAGAATGATTCAAAGACCCTGGATTAACCAGGCCGCCAGGCTGAGAGTTTTGACATGGGAGTGTAGAACCTGACCCTGGTGTTGGGACAGAAGGTTCGGAGTCTGTGGTAAAACCCAAGGGGGCTCCAGACAAAGGATCCTTGCTATCTGCCTGAATAAGACAGTCGTCCAGATAAGGGTAAATTTGAATTCCCTTGAGTCTGCAATAAGCTACTACTGGAGCCAGGTATTTGGTGAAGACCCTGGGCGCAGTAGACAATCCAAAGGGCAGCGCAGAGAATTGATAGTGCCTTGAACCTGAGGTATTTTCTGCGTTCTTGTCTGATGGGAATGTGTAAATATGCCTCCTTTAAATCCAAAGTCACCATCCATGCATTTTTGGTCAGCATTGGAAGTAGCTGCTGTAGAGTAAGCATCTTGAATTTTGGTATCTCTAGAAAAGTGTTCAAGACTGACAGATCCAGAATGGGTCTCCATGAATTTTGCTTCCTGGGGACTAGAAAGAGCCTTGAGTAAAAACCTTGTCCCATTTCTGAAAGTGGAACTAGTTCTATGGCTTTCATAGCCAAGAGAGCTTCCACCTGGTTTAAGGCCTCTGACCATTGATGTTTTGGAAGATCTGGCCATCCACTTGGCCTTGGTAGGGTATGAAAATGGAATTTGTAACCTCTTGAAACTACATCCAGAACCCACTTGTCTTGGGTTATATGAGTCCAATTTAGGTGAAAAAGAGAAAGTTTTCCTCTGAGAGGGGCTTCCAGGCAAGAAGTTCCTGCAGCCCAACAGAGGGAGTCATTGAGTCTGTTTCCTATGAGTTTGCGACCTGTCCTCTCCTCCCCTAGGGGTGGAAGCAGTCCACTGTCTTGGTCTATAAGAGGCTTGCGTTTGAGGCCTTCCTCAGGAGCATCTGCATCTACCCCTCTGAGGCCTGTCTGAATTGGGAAAGGACCAATTTTTTGTAGGCCAATTCCTACTAAATCTGGGTGGCTGTACTTGTAAGAAATCTTTAACTGTTTGCATGGATTTTGCCTTGTCCTCCATCTTTTTAATCACCTCTTCAGCTTTAGATCCAAACAAAACATTATGCTGAACAGGAGCATCCAATAATTTAGCTTTTACTTGATCTGGCAAATTTTGTTCCTTTAACCATGCATGCCTTCTAATTACTGTGCCAGAGGCAGCAGCCCTACAAGAAGCCTCCAAGGTATCAAATCCACAATGTAAACCATGCATCCCAAATTGTTCAGTGGCATGCAGTAAGTCATGTAACTCCTTATCATCTGCACAGGCGGAAATGGAAGTTAGCTTCTGTTTCAGAACAGACAGGGGAAATTGCTGGTATTTCAGCATATGAAACTGACAGCTTAAAGCCCTAATAGATAAAGTAGCAGAAGTGTACACTTTTTTGCCCCATCTTTCTAAAGATCTGGAATCCTTCTCAGTGGGAATGGGGTTTTTAGCAGAAGCGGCCTTTACGGCCTTAGGACCCTGAGAAATGGTTTCAGGGTCAGCAGTAGGGTTCTTGTATAAAAACTGGTGGGAATCAGGAACCCTATAGTATCTGTCTGGCTTAACAGGAGCTGGAGGAAAAGAATCAGGAGTTGTTAGCCTCCGAAAAAGCATTATCCACAGTATCCAAAATAGGAGGAATAGCCAGGGGTCTATGTTGGGGAAGAAGAAGAAAATCCCTTAGTCTTTTCTTAGATTCTGAATACTCCTGTCCTTCCCAGTGGAAATGTTCCCTCATTTCATGCAAAGTTTCCCCAAAAGAGAAATCTTCAGGGGGAGAAGCTGAAGGAATGGATTCCTCAGCATCAGAATCCTCATAAGGAGGGAAAGAATATTCCTGGTCAGAAGAAGAAACTGAAGAAACAGAAGCCTGATCAGAGGAGTCATAATAAACTTCCTGCCTTGGCCTTTTATCTGGAGGGGGATGTGAACCCCTAATCATAGTAAGTAAGTCCTCCGCCATCTTAAGTAACTGTTTCTGAGACTTGGGAGCCGGATCAGAAGAGGCCTGGGCTACAGTCTTTGATTTGGAAGGAGTCTTTGCCTTTGTCTTTGGCTTTGCCTTTATTAGAAGCTGAGTAGGCCTGAAAACCCCTTCAGAAGCCGGTACATGCACAGCAGCTCTGGACCCATCCAAAGGAGCATTGTCCGAAGGTTCTGCAACAGAAATATTCAAAGGCCTAGTTGGCTCCTCGTGAGAGTCTGTTTCGGCTATCGGTTCCGAAATGGCCGACGACAGGGGCTGCAAAAGCACCTCACTGACGACGGCCGAACCTGAAGCTGGCTCTGCTTGTGCGATATCGTCTGATTTGGACCTCGGAGGCCTGTCTTTGTCCTTGCGTCGTTTGTGAACTCCGGTAGCTGGAACCGTATCCGACGACATTTTCTAATTAAAACTCCTACCGAAGTAATGAAATGCAAAATCGTACCTTCGTTTAATAGTACGTTGATTGAATCTAGCACAAAACCGACAACTAGCTACATCGTGGTCAGGGCCTAAGCAAGGAATACAGTAAGAATGAAAATCTTTATGAGGTATTTGCTTCCCACATGAAATACAATTATTAACTTTTTCTGACATCGGACTGGAGCAAGAAAAAAGTTTCCCCAATGGGGTACTTAACTTTGAGTAGGAGAAGAAAGTCTTCGGACTGAAGTTTGTTTAGAAAAAAGTGTCAGGAGTCAGCTGACTGGCACTTGTGAACTGCTATCACCGCACGGCAAGAAAGACTGGAGAACATGGTGTCGGCTGTCAGCTTTGTACTCCTGGCGCTCTGACGTCAGGGAGCATGGCTGAACAGCCGACGCCAGACCCAGACTTTGGGATTCTGGCCGACTGAGGACTGCCTGCCGGCAGGGGAGAACCCTACAGTCATGACTGCAACAGTGAAACATGATGAACATCAGATGGAACATTTTGGTAAGTACATAACGTCTTTATCTGATGATGTAAATTTTAATTCTATCCTTAACTATTGGAACAGAGTCCCCAGCTACCTAAAACCCCTGGTGGACTCTAATCAAGGATATTCCTGAGCAGAGTAGAACCAAAAGATGCTCTAATCCTTGAGGACAGATCTAATTTGTAATGAATGATAAAAGTATGAGGACTTGCCCAAGTTGCTGCTTCACAAATGTCATCCACAGAAAACCTGGATAGAAATATTGAAGTTTCCATGTACCTAGTTGAATGGGCTGTCACAGGTTTAATTAAGGTAATACCCAGTTTATTATAGATAATGAAATACAATCAGTCAGCCATCTGGCTAAAGTTACTTTTGTGACTGGTTTACCCAATTTCAAGTCTGTAAAGGAAAAAAACAATTGGTCTGTCTTTCTGATAGCTTTTGTCCTATGCAGACAAAAACGTAAATGTCTGTGAACATCCAATAAATGCAACATATATTCAGCTTTGTTTGCAAATTTAGGAAAGAATACTGGCAAATTAATGGACTGACTGATATTGGATTCTGACACCACCTTGGGAAGAAAGGATGCAGTGGTTCATAATGTAATGCTATATTTATGAAAAATCATGTAGGGAGGTTGTGAAGACAAAGCTTGAATTTCTGAAACTCTTCTAACTGAGTAATGGCTACTAAAAAGCCCATTTGCCAGGTAAGAAACTTAAGGTCACATTTTGCTGCTGGTTCAAAGGGGGAATGTATTAAAGCTTGCAGTACCAAATTTAGATCCCATGGTGGAGTAGGGTCTTTAAACAGTGGTCTCAAAAGAAGAGTGCCTCTCAAAAATGCTTTGCACAGTTTAGCAGAGACTAATAAAGAACCTTCAAATTCAATATTAAAATTAAGTATTGCTACTAACTGAACATTAATGGTAGAAGAAGTTGCCCCTTCTTTAAAGAGTACAGCTAAAAATTCAAGCGTGTTATGTATCAGAGCTGAGAAAGGATCAATGCTTTTTATTGTGTCCAGTAAACAAATCTTTTCCATTTACTTGAATACATTTTTGTGTTGAGGGTTTATGGGAAGATAAATGAATATGGTGGACAGGAATTGGAGAAACCAGACTGTAAGCATGAGGTTTGAGATGTCTGGGAGAACCACGTCTGTCGGGTGAGACAGAAGTCTGGAATCTGATCCAGAATCCAAGGTTTGTAAAGCAGATGAGGCCATAGGAAGGAAAACCAAATCTGTCAAGGCCAGTAAGGTGCAATGAGGATGACTTTGCTCTTCAACCTGATGACTTTCTGTAGAAATTCTGGAATTAATGGAATTGGCAGATAGGCATAAAGCAAACCAGGAGGCCAATTGTGAAGTACAGCAACCCTCAGTGATTCCCTCGTGGGGGGATTAGGACAAAGCTGCTGCTGCATTTGTTGTTTAGGGGAGAGGCAAACAGATCACAACAAGGCTGGCCTTATTGATCAAAGATCATTTCTGCCACTTTCCTGTTGAGGGACCACTCTCGAGGTAGAAGAATGGACCTGCTCAGTTTGTCTGCTATCACACTGGACTTTCCCTGAATGTGCATTACTATAAGAAAGCAGTTGAATAAGACTGCCCACTGCCACATTCTCAGTGCTTCTCGACACAAAGGGTATGATCTGGTCCTCCCTTGTTTGTTGATGTACCAAACTGCAGACATATTGTTCATTTGAAATGCAATTGTCCCTGAAGGGAGAGCATCTTGGAAGGCCTGCAACTCTTAAAGCACTGCTGTCATCTCTAGGATATTAATATGCTACACAGGGGTCCAGGAAAGTAAATAATGTGGGAAGAAATAGCCAGGGAATTGTTATGGCTAGGCTTGTATAGGCCCTAGGGCTGACAGCCTAGTATCAACCTATGAACCTATGAACCTATGCAAGTTGGCCTCTCTGGGGAACCAAGTTCCTTGGAGTGTTTTCTCCAAAAAATGCCCCCCCCCCCCACACCCCGAATGGAAAGCATCCATGGTCACTATGGCCTTGGGGCTAAGGGAGAAGAAATGGACGGCCTTGTAGAACCTGATCTGATTGCATCCACCACTTGAGATCCCTCTTGCATGCCTGAGTGATCCTTATTTCTGCTGACATGCGCTGATAAAGAATAGACCACTGTGTGTGTTGATAACATCAATTGAAGAATTCTCATAGGAAATCTTGCTAGAGGTACTAGGGTTTTTGCCACTGACCTTAGGGATTAAAGGACCAAGTGGTCTGAAATTTTGGTACTGCAGATTATTTTCCTGACCTGCAATCTGATAGTAGGTACTCTTGAGAGAGGAAGGGAAGCTATCACTGACTTTATGTTGAAAACTTCTCCTATGAATTCCAACTCTTGAATTAGTTGTAGGTGAGACCTGATGCAATTTATGGTTATCCCCAGATGAGAAGAAATCTAGAGTACCTGATTTCTTGCCCTTATTAACAGATGCCTGGTTGGGGCAGTAATGAGCCAGTCGTCTAGATATGGAAACAACCAGAATCCTTGCAGTTTCAAGTGAGCTGTCACTACTGCCATACATTTGGTAAACACTCTGGGGGTGGTGGTGAGGCTGAAGGGCAGAGCTTTGAACTGGTAATGACTGGCTCCCAGCCGGAAACATAAATACCTTCTGGATTGACTGTTCATCTTTATGCGAAAGTATGCATCCTGAAGGTCTATTGAGCACATCCAGTCATCCTTGCCCAGAAAAAGGAGAATGGACTGAAACATGGCCATCCAAAATTTTGTGTGTCAAACTGACTTGTTCAAATTGCTGAGATCCAAAATTGGTTTCCAGTCCCCCGTTTTCTTTGGCACTAAAAAGAATCTTGAGTAAGGTCCGGATTCTATCAGGTCTGGCAGGACCTCTTTGATGACTCTTTTTTTTTTCTAGCAGCTTTTGTATTTCTATTGCTGCTTCTTTTCTCTGACTGGGTGGAACATCAGGAATTTTTCGTAGAGCTGGGGGAGGAAGGGAAAAGGATATTATATAACCTCTGGAAATAATTCTTTACACCCAAGTATCTTTTGTTATGTCTAGCCAGGCTCTCTGGTGCAGGGATAGTTGACCTCCGATTGCCTCCAGAGGTGGACAATCAGGCCTCCTTTCAGGAGTGCTGACAGGGTCACTCAGAGAAAGAAACACTGAGCCCCTGGTTTGCAGACCTCCTCTGTCACAGGGACGACATCGACCATTAGAGATACCCCCTCTGCCACTAGGGGAACATCCTCCACATGTGTCCTGGAAAGGACCCTGGGACTTCCTGAACCAAATCTTCTGACCACCTTGTTGATTGCTAGAAAAGGATCTTTGAGGGGTTGAAATGGATAATGTGTCCTTAACTTTGGGGCCAAATGAGGAAGTGCCATCAGAAGGAGCATTGTTGAACGAAGACTTGAAGGGGTCCAATAAAATCACATAAGTGCATCCAGGCATGCTTCCTAACAGATATGCCTGAACCTGCTGCTCTTGAGGTGCCTCCACCTGTATGCAAAATGAACCTCATGGATCAATTTGAGATAGACTGGACCACAGCCAATTGAGAAGCCACACACAATCAGGCCTCAGCAGAAGCGGTCCCTGAAAGGGAAATTGAAAGTTCTTTGATCAAATTCCTTTGCAACTTAGTAAAATGTGCCAAATAATTCAGTGACCTAAGGGAAAATGTTGCTGAAGTGTAGACACACTTCCCAAATCTGTCCATCACCCTAGACTCCCTGTTATGGGGATGAACAGAGGAACTCTGTTTGGAAAGTTACTTCTTGGTGGCCTCCACTATGACCATGGCATCCACAGACACCCCTATAGCCCAAAATTCTTTCCCTGCAGGTGGAGCTAGAATTCTATCTGGCTTCTGGAGAAGTGGTTCCACTGCTTCAGGCTCCTTCCACGCCCGACAAAAGACCAAATCAATTAGCTTGTCAGCAGGCAGAGATGGGCCAGCTCCAAAGGTCTCCAGTAATACTGACTCCTCAGTTGAAGGGTTGTTGGGGTCCAAACACCTCTCAGTTTTAGGATTTTAAGGATGTTTCCAAATGAGATGTCTTCTGGAGGTGATCATGGGGACCGTTCACCCTCATCTAAGTCCGTATCCTCAGTGACGGACTCTTGTGGAAAGTACAAGTGCCTTCTCTTGCAGTTTTTTTTCTTAGGGACTTCCTTGGTGGAGTGTCCTAGCAAAGTGTCAGAAGAAATTTTAAGACCCTGCTCGGTAGACAGAAGGTCTTGAGCTGGTTGTCCCTGGGGAGTGGAACAATGAGGATCCAAGTGCAGAGACAACTGGGTGCTGGAGTGAAAATCTGAGGGGGTTGGGAATGTCAATTCTGTCAGAATAGAAAATACAACCTTGAAGGCAGATTGCCCCAGGGAAAGAGAAGACCTTCACACTGAGAAGGCAGGCTTCTGGACCATAATCTGCTCCCGCCCCAAAATCAATCTCCCCATGGAGGAAGTCAGGAGCTGAGGTGTCCAATGCTGAAGCATCAATGTGCAGAGACAGCTCCTTGGAGTCAATTCCGGTGCCTCAGATCAGACAAGGAAGCTTTGGCTCCAAGAGTCCTCTGGATCCAAAGATGTCAGAGCCGTGGCAGTCAGACTTAGCATCTAATCTGAAGATCCAAGCCTGACAGACGCAGAAGACTCAGATCCACTGACTCTGAAGCAACCAAAGTGATCAGAGAAGTCGCCTAAAGTGATGGTGTGGTAGAAGGATGGGTCTCCTGAAGTGGTAGGAGGCTGTAAAACACATCCACCTGGAGCTACACTGAGAGAAATTCCTCAACATCCTATCCACATCTTCAGTCAAACTTCTGGAGGATCAAGATGAGCCCAGGGCAGGTGAGGTAATATGGTTCTTCCCAAAAAGGGAGATGGGACCCTGGAAGGAACTGGATCAACAGAGGGGGGGAATAACAGGTCCTAGGCATAACAAAAGAATCTGACAATGTCGGCTCTGAATATTTTTTGGTGGGTTCTGAGAGCATCAGATCTGTAAGCCTCTTTTTCTTCAGATCTTAGGAGTAAGAGGTTTGCAACCTCCTCGAATCCAACTTCATCCTCTTCTTAGACAACGCAGAGGATAGAGTTGAGGAAGTAGAAGGAACAGGAGATTTCAATTCCTTAGTCTTAAACTTGGGGGATTGAGCCTCTGAAATAGCTTCTCCAAAAGAAGGCGACAGCAAGCCTTTCAATATTAATTTATTCTTTCTGTCCACTAAAGCATGAGGATTACAGTTTTAGCAGATCAAACAGTCCTCCTGTAGGTGCTGTGGACCTAAACAATAAACACAAATATTGTGGGCATCTGAAACAGGTAACTTGTGCCCGAATTTTGAGCATTTCTTACAGCCAGAAAGGCCCTTCTAAGCCATTCTTACAACAAAAGAATTAAGGCATAAAGGAGAGGGCTTTTTTCCTTTTTTTTAAAGAAAGAAGGAAAAACGTTATTACCATAATTAAAAATACAATATCACGTAAGGGATAGATACCAACAATAGTATTTAAAGAACTACAGTGAGTCCAAGGGTATGGAAAAAAATAGTAAACTAGGAAAAAATTTAGAAGGTAAAGCACAGGAAAATAATTTTCTTGGGTGGTGAAAGCCAGGGTACCTTTTTGGCTAGGTTTATATAGGCCCAATAGCCTAGTACCTACCTATGAACCTATGTATATATTTATCTACAATATATGAAGAAAAATGCTATCTTATCTGGAAAAAAAAAAGCTGAAGCTCTAGACCACTTCTGTTTGCTAAAAGCAGAAAACAAGTTCTGAGGAATGTTAGCGGTTGGTGCATTATGGGTAATGGAGAAGTTCGAGAGCTTTTTAGTTACTACAAGCTTTAGTAATGGCTAAGTCAGATCCGAGGATCAGATCTGAATCCAACAGTTGAAGATAGAATGAAAACTGACTATAAGATGCCAACATTTTCAGAATGTATAGAGATATAATCTGCATGTTATACTCTTTGAGGCATCTAGATACCCCAGATAGTCTGTCCATTTTTATGTCCACCATAACCCCCATCATAACGCACAAGCATCCAAGTTACCTGCAGTCCAAGGAGTCTGCATTCCCTGACTGATGACTTTGGTTATATCTAACCACCAGACCAGATGACTTGGCAGACATTTTAATCTAAACTGGATGTGAAAGGGGATTAGAATGTTCAGACTACCGAAACTGTACCACTCTATAAAGTGCCTTCATGTGGACTCTAGCACAAGGAATCATAAAAAATTAAAGCAACTGTGAGGACTAGAGCTTTCAGAAAGATATTTGATGGAACTAACTGATATGAGTACGTCAAAACAAACACTTGTTGCAGGGACAGAATCCTGTCCTGTGGTAAGAAGTACTAACAAAAAATACTGTCTAAAGTGCAGCCAATGAATGTTAGTAATTCAACTGCAACAAATGGGACTTTATAAGGTGAACTGCCACTCTAAAAGTCTCTGAAAAAGACTGGCCTGGGAAAATGAAGTGCAGACCTATTTGTCTAGGTAAGAGAAAATCTCGATCCCTTGCCATCTTTGACAGCTACAAGACTTGAGGCTGAGGTGAGACCAATGAAAAGTAGTCTAGAATTAACAATGACTAGCCCCATCCTCAAGGTACAGAACCCCCTTAATCGCTTTCATACTTAGCCTGAGTAGAATTTCATACCTCCTAATATCTATGAGTTCCAGCCTCGGCAGCTTCCATTTGAGCTACGAGTAAAATTTGGAGAATGCAGTTTTCCAACCTACCTACAAATAACATTTGTATGTATATATCTCATAACTACCGTTTTATTCAGCACATACTTCTCTTTACAATGGTGACATTAATATGTCAGCCAGAAATAATAATAATTTTAGTGAAAAAAAACAGATAATATGTAAATGTGCTTATAAGAATTATGAAACGTATTAATATCTATACAGTTGTAGTCGGTAGACTCCAATCATCAGTGTGACTTTTGTCCTTGCAGATGTGCTCTTCATTTAGGTGCAAAGCACTTTTGTAGATGTCACTCCATCTTTGAGACATTTACATAATTAAGAATGGTATGCATATCTGCATAATTAATAGACAAATAAATTAATTATCTGATAAGCAATGCTAGTTAGATACCATCTATCAGTGCAAAGTTTTTTCAGCATTGTGTATACTTTCATTTGGTATCACAGAGTATCATATAAACACCCTCTGGTTAAAGTTATTAATATAATTATTAACATATGATGTATGCATAAAATTTCGGGAAAATACCACCAATCTTCTAAAGCATAAAGTTTCTCATGTGTCTGAGAAGCCACTCCTGACTTCTGCGGTGAATGAGAATGTAAAATGCTATTCCACCAGGCTTCCATGTTGACAATGCCTGAGATATCTACAGAAACACAACAACTATGTCTATTTATAGAATGTTTTGCTAAATAAATATAAATATGTGCAAAGTGGTAACAGACAAACAGTGGATATCAGTAACCACTTTTGTAGTATTACGCAAGCTATTTAATACCATATACCCTATCCAGGTCAGCTTATTAATAGAACTATTAATATTACACATATTCATAACTTGGCATACAAAGAACTCATACTCTCTTGTTTACTGATCACTGTATGGGGTTCAGCATACACTTCTTTCTTCTGTGCTGAGCTGTCCCATGAACTACTGTTTCATTATGCTACTATTTGGACACTTCCTGAGATATTTACATAAAATATTCAAATATTCTATAAATATCAAATGTAATGTTAAACAAATACAAATATCAGCAGAACAATGAAAGTTAAAGACTAGTTCTCTTTGATAATTTTTCTATTATATCATCTTTCAATAATTTCAATAAAATACATTCTTGGATGAGCAGTCCTAATTGTAAAGGATGTGTCTACTCAAGGAGATCAAGAGAATACTCTGCACATGATAAAATAAATTAATGAATAAATACATTAACTAGCTACCACACAGGACTGGATCTTTTCAGTTCACTGCTGTCAGAATACCTGTAAAAGCAACTATACCCCCCCCCCAAAAAAAAAACTCTTTGTTCAAGAATCAAAAAGAAAGAAATAAAATAAAAGTGGATAAAAAAGAGCAATATCAGGAACAGATATTGCTCTTAAATGCTTAGACAGTTCCTATGTTGCTATACTAATAGGAGAATGCAAACACATACGTGACTATCAATTACAGCCACTTCTATGACCAAGGTTGTACAGTTTACATATTTAACTGTGATTAAATGAATGAAAAAATTAATGTTGCTGTTTGTCTTTTCGGCTTTTCCCGGTTAGGGGTCACCACAGCAGAACTCCGGTCCACCAATGATTGGCAGTAGATTTTTATGGTGCCGAGCTGCCAGCCCGATGCCCAACCTTCAACGAAGGCATGCCCATTCACGCATGTCTTTTGAATGCCACTCGACCACGGGGAGGACGTGCAGACTCCACACAGAAGGCACTCCAGCCAAGAATCAAACAGGAGAACCTCTTGCTGTGAGGCAACAACGCTACCGCTGCACCACCAAATGAATGAAAAAATGAATAAACACATTAAATAACTGACACACAAGGGATGCTTCTTATTTCATTGCTATGACAGTACCGTGTGAAATGCATCTCAGTCTCCTCCACCCCAATATACCTCTCAAACTCATAGCTGATCAAAGAGAATGCCACAAAGCAATCCTGAAAAAAGGACCAAACACATGAACAGATATTACCATTACATAATTATAAAGTTGCTTTGTATTAACACTTGAACAGATATTACCCTTACATAATTATAAAGTTGTTTTGTATTAGTATGAATTTCCTTAAAGACCAGTCTGAAACTCACATGTCTGGAATTACAGAAGCTTAGCTAGGGTAGGGAGAAAGTAGCAGCCACCCCTATACAAGGTATTACGGGGCTCAACTGGCAGATCCATTTCTTTTTTTTTTTTATATTTTGCTCCTCATGTAAACATGGGTGTGGGACATTAAAGCATATGGGCATTAAGACCTTCTTAGGACAGAAGGAAGGAGTGCCAGATCAAAGAATGAATATTTTTTTAGCTCTCAACCTAGTGTTGAGGGTTGCTAGATGGGGGAGTGGCACTGTGTACCAAATAAGTCTCTCTATAGCATTTAGTGACAATAAACCACCTCATTTATTTGTTATAAAATACAAACTTTTCAAAAAAAAATAAAAAATAAATAAATAAATAAATATATACCCAAATAACAAGGACACTCTGTAAAACCAGTAACGCCCACCACACACAAACACAGACGTGATCATCAATCAGAACCACTTGTATGACTGTGACTGCACACCTCAGATGATTGGGATTAAATGAATGAATACATGCATTCCTGTGTGGCAGTTATTTCTCTTCTCAGCCCACTGATGCCAGGATTCAGTGTGACCCAGCTGCACCCCCCAAAACTTATTAACCCCTTAGCTCAAGAATCAATGAGAAAGCTATATAATAATGCCGAAAGTCCAAAATGGAAGTGATATTAATCGTATATAATGAGGAATTTGCTAAAACAATAGGATTTGCATTACCATGCTTTTCCTGAGGGCGCTTATGTCTGAAATTCACGCTTATTTATTATTTACTTATTTATGTGACATTTGTTAACCGGGTTAGTCCGAATGAGTAAATAGCCCTTTTTTGGCAGAGGCCCGAGGAGAAAAGCTTCAGCATTTTCAAAATACAAGACAAACTACAATAAACTTTACAATAACAATGAGTCATAGATTCAAAATTAATTACAATCAAGCAGCCTACTAGAAATTAACAATGATTACATTCAAGGTTGAGAGATAACATAGTATCCGAAGACCAGATGTATGTAGTAGTAACTCACAGCTATGAGTGATCTTGTCTATTAACTGCAAACCTCTTTTATTTTCCAGCAAAAACATAAACCTTTCAAGGAACAAATGAAATATGCAGCAAACAAATCAGGGACATACTGTGAAATCAATAATAGTTGAGAGCATGTGTGGCCACATACACACACGCACGTGTACATACATACACACACACACACATACACACATATACAGTGGATATAAAAAGCATACACACCCCTGTTAAAATGTCAGGTTTTTGTGATTATTAAAAAAATATGAGACCACAATAAATCATTTCAAAAATTTTCCCACCTTTAATGTGACCTATAACCTGTACAATTCAATTGAAAAACAAACAATTCTGTTAGGGGAAAATATAAAAAATGTACAATAAGCTGGTTGCATAAGTGTGCACACAAACTAATACTTTGCTGAAGCACCTTTTGTTTTAATTACAGCATTCGGTCTTCTTGGATAGGAGTCTATCATCATGGCACATCTTGACTTGGCAATATTTGCCCACTCTTCCTTGCAAAAGCGCTCCAAATTTGTCAGATTACGAGGTCATCTCTTGTGCACAGCCCTCTTTAGGTCACCTCACAGATTTTCTATTGGATTTAGGTCTGGACTCTTCTGGTGAAGCCATTATTTTGCTGACTTGGATGTATATTTGTGGTAATTGTCATACTGAAAGGTGAAATTCCTCCTAATCTTCATCTTCCTAGCAGACATCTGAAGGTTTTGGGCCAAAAGTAACTGGTACCTGGAACTGTTCATTATTCCCTCCACCTTCACTAAAGCCCCAGTTTCAGCTGAAGAAAGACAACCTGAAAGCATGATACTGCCACCACCATGCTTCACCGTGGGGATGGTGTTCGTTTGGTGATGCGAAGTGTTGTTTTTGCACAAAACGTACCTATTGGAATTATGGCCAAAAAGTTCAACCTTGGTATCATCAGACCATAACACATTTTCCCATATGCTTTTTGGGAGACAATATATTGTTTTGCAAATTTTAGCTGGGCTTGGATGTTTTTCAGTGTAAGAAAAGGCTTCCATCTTTCAACCCTACCCCACAGGCCAGATATATGGACAATACAGGAGATTGTTGTCAAATGTAGTACTTGCAAGAAATTCCTGCAGCTCCTTCAGTGTTGCTGTAGGTTTCCTGGCAGCCTCCCTGACCATTTTTCGTCTTGTCTTTTCATCAGTTTTGGAGGGACGTCCAATTCTTTGCAATGTCACTGTTCTCCCATATTTTCTCTACTTTTTGATGACTGTCTTCACTGTGTTCCATGGTATATCCAATGGTGTGGAAATTTTTTTGTACCCTTCTCCTGACTGATACTTTTCAACAATGAGATCCCTTTGATGCTTTGTAAGCTCTCCTTGAACCATGGTTTTTGCTGCAGCAGGCGACTTGAGTAAATGTCAGGAAAATCCTACTAGGACAGCTGAACTTTATTTGGGGTTAATCAGTCTCTTTAATCGATGGCAGGTGTGTACCCAAGAAGACTGAATGCTGTAATGAAAGCAAAAGGTGCTTTAACAAAGTATTAGTTTAAGGGTGTGCACACTCATGCAACCAGCTTATTGTACATTTTTTATTTTTTACATTTTTTTCCCTTAACAGAATTGTTTTTCAATTGAATTGTGCAAGTTATAGGTCACATTAAAGGTGGGAAAAGGTTTGAAATTATTTATTGTGGTCTCATTTTTTTGATATCACAAAAATGTGGCATTTTAACAGGGGTATGTACACTTTTTATAACCACTGTATATACCAGAAATGTGACCAGCATCTACATACCCTTGTATGACTTGCATGACTGCAACTACACATGTTTAATGAATGAGATCAAATGGAAAACTGTCACAAACAAATGTATCTTCTCATACCACAGCTGTCAGATTACAATGTGAACCTACTGCATCTCGCACACATACTTCTCAACATCTTAGCCGAAAAATCAAGGAGAAAACTACAAAATAATGCTGAGCAAAAGACCATTAAAGTGCAATTCACCACCCCTTATCCCTAAATTGCCAGTTTTGTAGGGACAGATCAAAAGTATGTGGCCAAAGCAGGCTCAAGTTTAAGGTATGACATTTATGCCAGTTAAATTAAGTAAACACATATCCTTTGTCCTCCCTTTATTTTTGGCTTTAGCAATAACTACTTGAGAAAATGCTTCTCTCAACCTCTAGTACATTTTCAATAATAAATATAACAATAATAATCAACTGAGCTAAACATGTCTCATTTTACCATCTCATGATTACAGCCATTGATAGTTAATGCAGCAATTGAAGAGTCCCATTCCTACTGCTTACAATACAACTTCTCTCATACCTTGTTATAAAATTAAGTGAAAACAAAAGATTGAGGAATGAGACAAATTTCGGCGGGGAACCCTGGGCTAAAAAAGAAATTGGCATGTTTCTTTTGAAAAAGGACAGACACCTGAACAAACGATTGGTTGGAATGGGCAGAAGTCTGATGTCAGCTACTTTTCAACAGTGATGTATTCAGATGTCTGTCTGCATCTTTGTAGTGTTAGCAGCTGGAAGAGAAAGGGAGAACATATTTTTTTATTTTTCATTTATTCTCATTTTACAACAATAAACTAAAATTCCAGTCTTGACTTGTCCAATTCATGATGGCACATAAGTTGGGTAGTGTGAACAACCAAAGCACTCACAGAAGTGAAAAATAAGGTACCTGTAATTATTTATTTTTAAGCACACTGGTGAGAAGAAAAAGGTGGATTTTTCTTTAAAAATTGAAATAGAAGCAGTATTTTTAATCCATGCGTTTACAGATGCATACTTACAGGACTGTGTGACATTTGTGTATCTCTAAATATAAAACATGATTTAAAGTCTACAGCAGGCAAAGTACTGACATATTATTCGGGGCTATGGCACTGCAGGCACCAATCCAGGGATAACACAGGTCATGCCACAGGCATGAATTAGGTAACTTCTTCACTATTTGGATGGGGATTTAGGCATCTTGAAAGTCCAAAGACCACATCTAGTCTCTTGATAGGAAAGGAAAGAACAGACTGCACTCTAACCATCTTAAAAGCATATTTGGGCATAAAGACATTTAGGATGCAGAGGCTTCCTTTATTTTCTCTGGCATCAAACTAAATCTGAAATAGTATCCTAAGCCTTGCTGGTCTTGTAAGACTCATAGGATGACTCTTTTTTAAAGAGTTCAACCACCTCCTTCCTTGCTAATCATTTCTGATGGAATAGGACATATGACAAGGTTGAGGGAGGGGATAAAAAGTGTATGTGTAACCTGTGGATATCATTCATCTCTCATAAACAGTTGTCATTGAAGATTTTCTCTATACCTGAAGAAGTGGGAAGAATCAACTTCAACCATTTCCAGAAGGGAAATAATTATGTAAAACATCAGGATTGCTGTGTTCTGCCCTGGAGCAGACCACAACCCCCATCTCAGCACCACTGCTGGGACACTGACCTGGCTGGAGACCATACTGTGGAATCTGAATGTTCCAGCACTCCAATGTTGTTGCTGCTGCTGCTGCTATAAAATGCAATGAAGCTAAATACAGCAATGGCTCCTCTATGCCCTGGCAAAGGTATGTTACAAAAGGTGAAATCCTACAAACAAAGCAATAAAGGTCATTCATGTGCTGGGTGAACTAGGTGAAAGTGCTAACAGTGCTGGATCCTATTTCCTTAGCAGCTCCTTCCTTCATGTTGCAAGCTACATGGACCATGAGACTGCTCAAGTTAAAGAAAGGAGATGATGGATTTAACACTTGTTCAGCTAGGGGCCACCTGGTAATTCTTCTGTCACATATTGTATTTCATTAGTCAAATTTCTCTGAAATTACATCCATCATGTGGGCTGAATAATTCAGTACACAGACAGACAAGATAGTAGATACAAAGGTGTGCTTTCCAAAATTGTCCATAGCTCTAGATCATGGATTGGACAATAGACAGTTAGGTTTTGGGCTACTACAGAAACAGTAGTTTCTGATTATTTATTTTCAGCATCTTGGCCAAACTGTATGCTGCCTTGGGAGAGAGAAAATTTGGCCTACCCTCTAAGGGGTAGCAGCCACTGTGTTTAGATTCTCTCAAACTATTTTTGTGGTGTCCTTAAGAATGTTTAAATACTTGGGGATCACCCAGGAGGCACAGGAAGTAAAGTGCCAGGCCTGGAGAAGTTTCCACTGGTGATCAAACAGACACACAAACCTTACTGCTGCGTCATGTGGAGAAACTCTCTACACTCAGAGTCACTGATGAGAAAAAGAGGAGCTGCCCCCTCTCTTCCTTATCATCTATGTCCTCTGTGGGATAGTTAAGAATTAGCACCAAATCTTCAGTTTGAGACAAGAATGTCCTGGGCCTTTTACAGGTGGCATTGTGTTCAAATAGTCCACAACTGACACGATTCGAAGACCTGGGAAGTCCTGTGCTGGCACAACACAGTGAGTACTGAGCCTGCAACAATAAGGTAGGCTGCATGGTTCTCCATAAGGGGTCTAAAGGGGCTGTAAGTGAGTGGTTACTGAAGGGATTCTGAGGACAGGAATGGTCTAACACCACTGCAACAGATGCTGAAAAAATAGGCATCACAACAGTTGATGTCATGGTAAATGAGTACATGGGGTCATATGGACCAAGTGCTGAAAACTCAGACATCAACCCTTTTACTGGAGGGTTAAATTCTGCATAGAGGCCAGAAATGGCAGCATTTATAAAACAGGTCCTGGTGCAGTATAAACAGGTACAAAAAATAGCTGAAGCAAGATAAAACAGCAATAAAAAAATGACAACAAGTGGAATATACTAAGGGAAAGCAGCACTGTGGTTAAAGCCACAACTTATGTAATGGGTGCGGCTGGCCAACAGCAGTGCTATCTGCACTACAGGAAATGGCAGTGGAGAGAAACTGGTATATAGAAGAAAAATGTATGTGGAACTCTGGCACCTCAAAGATGAGGGGAGAGGGACTGAAGTTGTAATCCTCCTAACATCTGGCTATTAGATGGTATCAGCTAGTTTCTTGTAATCTATTATAAGGTAAACCAGTGAAAGCTTTCAGAACTTATTTATTCAATTTGGCAACTTGTGTAGAGCACTGCCTGGACAAACAAGCAAGTTAACAAGAAGTGTTCTGAATACAATAAAATGGGTGAAGATAACAATGACTCAATAACAGTAATAATAACAAATTACACCATATAGGAGGCAATATGAAGGGACAAACAGAGCAAGGGAAGAAGAAGAAGATACTGAAACAGTGAAAGGATAGAGTACAAAGTATAAAAGATAGCAAAAGTAAGGTTAGGGCACAAAGAAATTAACTATATACAATATATTCAATGTGGAAGAGATGTCACATATTAGTGTGATGAAATAAAGTGAGGAAAACAAAGCTGCCTCATCAAAAATTAAAAAGTTTTAGCTTTCTAGTGTATTGAAGGATATCAGACAATGAAACTGTAGTAGTATTTGAATCTGCCACTAAATCAGATGAGATTTAGTAGCATCTCCAGAAGCTTAAAACCCTTTAACAAGTATGCATTGTATTTCAGTGTCAATCTGCTAAATGCCTAGCCTAATGAGGGTTGAGTTAAGGGGGGGCAATGGCATCCTTAGATTTAGACACAATCCTTATTGTTTATAAGCTGTGTAATATAGAAGGATTTTCTTACAATAGACACATGTTGGTCAAAAGTTAGGTTACTATGCACATAGCTTCCCAAATCATGAACAACTGGATCAGCTCTTATGGGTGTACTGTCAATGTGGTAGTTCCCTGGGGTAGATGACTTCTCAAAGGATACAATAATGTATGTTTTGGCATTTAGTTTCAGTTCATGATTTTGGCACCAGTTATTCATTTGAGACAAACCTTCCTGCAGGATGGCTAAGGTATATGGCGATTCAATGACCACTCTCAGCTTGCATTCATCTGCAAATTTCATCAGCCAGAGCCCTTTTGTATTGGCTGTTACTTCAGAAAAGTAAATGCCAAACAGGAGAGGTCCCAGCACAGCACACTGGGGGACTCCATTGGTTGCTTGCCTCTTCGTGGAAATAACTTCTCCCATTTCGATTATCTGGAACCTATTTGTAAGCCAGTTGGCAATCCAGCAGGACATAGGGGTTTACTACCAGTTTATTTAGCATTTCTACTATGCCTGAAGGGGAAATGTGTCAAAAGCTTTGGTCAGGTTGAGATATATGTTGTGTACCATTTTGCCTTCATCCATTGCTTTGGTGACCTTTTCAAGAAATTCACCGGGTTAAGTAAGCATGACCTGCCTTAACTAATCCAAACTGGGACAGCTCTAGCAAATGAATGTTTGATTTAGTGAAACGAATGCCTGAATTTCTGAAAGGTGCTGCAGTTTCTTATTACATCCAAAAGATATGCTGTAGGTGAACTGAAGACAAATGTGTGTGTGTGTGTGTGTGTGTGTGTGTGTGTGTGTGTGTGTGTGTGTGTGTGTGTGTGTCTCTGTGTCTGCATGTACATATATGGGTTTATGTCATGTGACTGAATTCTTGTTTGTTCGAATCCCAAATGGTCAAATCCATCTGACTGTAAACCTCCACTCCACCCACTGCCCCTCCCTTACTTATATATACTAACTCTCCCTTACTTATATATATATATATATATATATATATATATATATATATATATATATATTAACTCTATGGTCACACAAATGTGGAGAAAAGAAAAAAAAAACACTGCACACAGTAAAGCAGTGCTAGAGTGCAAACACAAACATCTACAAATCTGGAGGTACAACATTATGCTGACCATTACAAGCCACACATACTCTGCTAGAATCACTTACCTAATAACTCCTATGATAAGAAATAGCACTACAACATACTTTGTATAACCTTGTACACTTTTTTATCAAATTAATTTTCAGTCAAATGGGGTTCATCATATGGGATTCAAATGATAAATATACTTGTGTGTATGTATTTTATATATATATATATATATATATATATATATATATATATATATATATATATATATATATATATATATATATATATATACATTCACACAACCAGAATGAACTATATTTACAGTTGTAGCACAAGGGGGATGGGTTCATAGGTTTATAGGTAGGTACTAGGCTATTGGCCATGGGGCCCATACAAGCCCAGCCAAAAAGGTTCATAGGTAGGTACTAGGCTATCGGCCCAAGGGCCTACATAAGCCTAGCCAACAAGGTTCCCTGGCTTACGCCACCCAAGAAAGTTATTTTCCTGTGCCACTGTTGAGCAGAGACACAGAAGTGATCCCCAGGGTGTATTTCCTATTTCCCATCCACTCATCAAGATTTTTCTTGAAGAGTGCTAATAAAGAACTTTGCTTGACATAGATTGGTAGCCTGTTCCAGAGTATGGGAAATCTCTGGGACAGGAATCTATCCCTCCAGCATGTCCTGTTTATTGGGGTGACAAGGTTTAGGTCCCTAGAGCATGTAGCTCAGAGGGATTGGGATTTATTTAGGTGTAGCATGTCCAAAAGCTGGAGTTTTTTGAGGCAGTCAGTGTAGGGCATCTGTTTGAGGCCAGTAATCCTCTTTGTGAGGTACTTCTGTGGCCTTTCCAGCTGCTGTAGATGTCTTGTGAGGTACATTCCAAAAGGGACATTGTACTCTATAATGGGTCTAATGAGTGTCGAGTAGAGGGGAACAATGACCTCTTTTTTCTTGGATGAGAACCCTTTTATGATGAGGTGTGCCACGTAGAAGGACATCCTGATTACTGTGGTGATGTGACTATCAAAGGAGAGACTACTGTCCACCTGGGTCCCAAGGTCTCTTATCACGCATTCGGTGTTAAGTAGATTGCTGCCTATGTGGTAGTTCATGGGTACAGAGTTTTTACCAAATGGGGATGACACTGCACTTTTTAGCATTGAGTTTGAGGTCATGGCTCTGACACCAGGCATCTGTCTCAGTGAGGCCCTTCTGTAGGATTCCACATCATTTGGGGACTTGACTATGGCTCCTAGTTTGCAGTCATCTGCAAACTTCGTTAGCCAGAGGCCTTCTGTGTTAGCCTGTACTTCACAGAAGTAGATACCAAACTGGAGAGGTCCCAGGATGGAACCCTGTGATACTCCACTTGTCACTGCTTTGAGGTCAGATTTGGAGTCTGCAACTTTTACAGTGTGGGTACTATCAGTGAGCCAGTTGGCAACCCATCTTGTGATGTAGGGATTTATACCTAGTTTAGTGAGTTTAGCTATAATTCCAGAATGAGGGATAGTGTCGAAAGCCTTGGCGAGGTCAAGATAGGCTGTGTGAACCACCTTACCTCATTTACGGCTTTAGTGACTGCCTCAAAGAAGTCATTTAGGTTCAGGAGGCATGATCTGCCTTTCACAAACCCGAACTGGGTGGGTCCCAGAGTTTGGAGGTAACCAATGTCTTTGTTTATGAGTTCCATGATGATACATTCCATGGCCTTGCAGACCAGGCTCGTCAGGCTAATAGGCTGACAGTTCCTGGGATCAGTGGTGGCTCCCCCTTTGTGGAGTGGGATAAATATTGCTGTGTGCTATTCAGTGGGCACAAAGCCTGATTCGAGGCTATTATTGAACATGGTGTTTAAGTGGGGAGCCTGATCGTTCTGAAGTTAGTGTAAAACGCAGCCTGGGATGTTGTCCGGTCCCATGGATGTTGTGTTTTCTGCTTTAGAGTGTGCCGCTTTTACCTGTGTAGTTGTGATTACAGGGACTCTGCATTCTTCCTGTATAGATATGGGCCCTTTAGTGGGTGAGAGGGGGGTAAAGTTAGTACTGAACCTATCTGTCAGGATGTTGGCAATATCAGTTGGTTCTGTAATTTTCTTGCCTTTGTGCTGTAACTCAGTGTAGATCTGGGTGTTGCCATTGAGATTCTTGACATAGCTATAGAATGCTTTGTGGTTGTCCTTGGAATTAGTGGCAATTTTGTTTTTGTAGCTAGCTTTGGAGGATCTTATAAGGGATCTCAGCTTCTTACTGAGGCTGACCAGGGAGCTCCTCCACTCATGGGATTTTACTTTCTTTTGCAACATTTTCTTCCTTCTGTTGTACAGTTTGTTTATGGCAGGGGACCACCAGATTGGCTTCTTTTTTTTGGAGGATAGCATCTTGGTTCTGTTTGGGATAGCACAATCCATGCACTGGTATAGAGTGCATTTGTGTAGGATTCAGCAGTTGTAAAGTACAGTTTTGTACCTACCATAAATGTAGATGTTCGAAGATCCACATTGCTGCAGTCCTTACATATGGGTAGTCCGCTGTCCTCGGTCGGCCCGAATACCAAAGTATAAGGCTGACGTCGGTCAAGGCGCTTAAAACTGACATCAGGACGTCAGGGTACAAAAGCGCATGACCGACGTCATTTCCTCAGTCTTTTCTTGCCCCAGATGTCAGAAGGCCCTAACAAGACAGGCCAAAGCCAAAACCAGCAAAACCCAACCAACCACCCGTGCACTAACCATATTTACAATATGTACAACACAAACCACACCACCACCTTCAACAACAGAGGGAAGGAGGGAGGGTTAAGTGGACTGCAGCAATGTGGATCTTCGAACATCTACATTTATGGTAGGTACAAAACTGTACTATGTTCTTCATCTCACATTGCTGCAGTCCTTACATATGGGTAGAATCCCAAAGCAGAGGTAAGGGAGGATGGCAAAACTATAAAGCATTAGGAGCTGCCAACATGCCTTGTAAAATTGCAGTTGCAAATCCAGCCCTAGATTTAGAGTAAAGTGGAAGGTGGTAATGCTTAGAGAAAGTATGCACTGAACTCCAAGTGGCTGCTTCCAAAATATCTTTAGTAGCCACCCCCCTTAAAAAGCTGTAGAAGTGGCAGTAGCCCTAGTGGAATGAGGCCTAATCCCAGCTGGAATATCCTTACCATGATGGGAATAACAGAAAGCAATACAAAAACCAATCCACTTAGAAATAGTTTGTTTTGAAACAGGTTTGCCCTGAGAACCCAAAGCAAAAGAAACAAACAACTGCTGAGACTGCCTGAACCCTTTAGTTCTGCTCAAATAATATCGCAACTGTCTGTGAATATCCAAAGTGTGCAAAATCTTTTCCCCTTTATTTTGGGGTTTGCATAAAAAGTAGGCAAATGAATAGTTTGGTTTAAAGCCACACTAGAAACCACTTTAGGCATAAAAGAAGGGTTAGTACATAAAGACACCTTATCCTTGTGGAAAATTAAGAAAGGCTCAACTGCCATAAGGGCCTGTAATTCAGAAACCCTTCGCAGAGGTAATGGCCAACAAAAAGCAGTCTTCCAAGATAAATATTTCAACTCTGCCGATGCTGCAGGCTCAAAGGTTGTAGAGTGAGTTTCTCCAACACAAAATTGAGATCCCAAGCAGGAGTAGGAGCTCTACGTGGGGGTCTTATATTCTTTGCCCCTCTAAGAAATTGCTTAAACAAAGGCTGAGAAAATAATGGTGGGTCACAGTCATAGTGAGCAGAGATTGCTGCAGCATGAACCTTTATAGAGGAGAAAGACAAACCTTTGTCCAATAACTCAGTAAGGTATTGAAGTGCCACACTTAAATTAGGTTTAGAAACATCAACATCCTTTGCTGTACTCCAAAATAAAAATCTCCTCCATTTATCTGCGTAAACTTTCCTTGTACTAGGCCTTCTGGCCTCCAAAATAACATTCAAAACTTGTTGTGGAAGCTGAGACCCTCCAGGGTTTAAACCAGAATACGCCAGGCTGTCAGATGTAGAGAATGAAGTTTGACATTGAGTAAATGACCGTTCTCCTGAGACAGCAGGTGAGGAATCGAAGGCAAAGGCCATGGAGGCTCCCGTACCAGACTTCTCAGTAATGGGTACCAGTGCTGTCGAGGCCAATCTGGAGCTATTAAAATCATGTTTGGCTTGTCCTGTCTGACCTTCAGCAGTACCTTTGGGAGGAGAGGCAGAGGTGGAAAGGCATACACGTGAAGATTGCTCCAATTGAATGAGAGAGCATCCACTTTCCAAGCTGAGGGATGAAACCTTTTTGTGCAAAACTTTGGCAGCTGGTAATTTAGTGGAGAAGCGAACAGATCTATGTCTGGAGTTCCCCATAACACTGTCAACCTCTGGAATACATGAGGATCCAATTTCCACTCGTGGGGATCCATAATTTGTCTGCTCAACACATCTGCTAAGGAGTTCTGTGCTCCTGGCAGAAACCTTGCCTGAAGATTTAGCTGTAAACTGAGAGCAGTCTCCCACAAAATCATTGCTTGTCTGCATAGAGGATAAGAATCGTTCCCCTTGCTTGTTGATGTACCACATGACAGTTGTGTTGTCTGTTTGAATCAACACCTGCCCTGGAAGAAGTAAATCCTTGAAAGCTATCAATACAAATTGGACTGCTAACATCTCCTTCAAGTTGATATGTAGATGTTGAAGTCTGGCAGGCCACGTGTCTTGTATCCATTTTCCATTTAGATGAGCTCCCCAAGCTTTGTCTGAGGCATCTGTCGTTAAAATCTGACTCGCCTCTGGCCGGGTCACAGAGAGTCCCTTGTTTAGGTGACATTCCTGAGCCCACCACTAAAATTCCTTTTGAATGCAAGGTATTATTTGAATGACAGTGTCCAAATCTTGGCAGTGCTGTGTCCATACATTCTTGAGATACCACTGTAGCTTCCTCATATGCAGTTTGGCATTGGGAAGTACCAGAATACAAGATGCCATGAACCCCAAGGCTTGAAGGACTGTCCTTGCAGTCAGCCTGGACTGATGAGACAACTGGTGGAAGTAAAGAGAAAGATTTTTTTGTTTGTCCGGGGTCAAAAAGGCCATCTGGGATGCTGTGCTCAGTCTCACACCCAGAAAGCACATGTCCTGAGAGGGTACTAGACTGGACTTTATTTCGTTCACAGAATACCCCAGGCATCTTAACACTGCCATCACATACTGTAAATGATGAAGAAGTTCGTCCTTTTCTTGGGCCAATATCAGGCAATCGTCCAAATAAGGATAGATCTGTATTCCTCTTAGCCTGAAGAAAGCTACCACTGGAGCCAGAACCTTCGTGAACACTCTGGGCAGTAGATAAGCCAAAGGGAAATGCAGAGAACTGATAATGTGAAGTCCCAGCCAGCAGATACTTCCTGCAACTGGGCCTGATAGGAACATGAAGGTAAGCCTCTTTGAGATCCAGAGTCACCATCCAGTGATCTTTGCCCAGCAGAGGTAAAAGCTGTTGTAACGTTAACATTTTGAACTTGGGAATGTCCAGATATGTGTTGAGGATGGATAAATCCAAAATTGGTCTCCACGTGTTCCTTTCTTTGGTACTAGAAACAGGCGAGAATAAGATCCTACGCCCACTTCTGGCAGAGGAACCGTTTGTATGGCCCCTATTTGAAGTAGTAAAGAAATTTGTTTGCGAGCCTCTAGTCTTTGCTGAGGAGGAACGTCCGGCATGCCTTTGAAAGGAGGCAAGGTATGGAAATAAAACTTGTAACCCTGGTGTATGATATCCAATACCCATTTGTCTTGGGTAATCAACATCCAATTTTCCTTGAAGAGTGCTAACCTTCCTCCCAAAGGTGCTGCCAGGCAAGAAGGATCTGGCAGCTGAAAAAGTAGGTCATTGGGCCTGTTTACGAAAGGACTGAACCCTGCCCTCACCCGAAGATTGTGCAGGTGAACTCCCTGTTCTAGGCCTGAAAGAACTCTGAGCTCTGCCCCTACCACGTCTAGATCTACCCCTAGACTGAGAATCATAAGAAGGATACGTCCACCCCTTAGCAGGCCAATTCCTACTAAACTTCGGAGGCTGAACTTGCAAAAAATCCTTAACAGTCTGCATAGACTTAGCCTTGTCTTCCATTTTCTTCAAGACTGATTCCACAGGTGAACCAAACAACACATCAGACTGCAAAGGAGCATCCAAAATCCTTGTCTTAACATGGTCAGATAAATTATGATCCTTTAACCAGGCGTGCCTGAAGAACTGAGCCAGTGGCAGCCACCCTAGACGAGGCCTGCACAGCATCAAAACCACACTGTAATGAATGCTTACCCACTTGTTCAGAGACATGCACCAAATCTTGCAACTCTTTACACTCAATGCCTTCTGCCAGAGCATCCACCTTAGACTTCAATTGAGAAAGAAGAAAGTTTTGATATTTCAACATATGAAAATGGCAATTCAAAGCCCTCATAGCTAAGGTAGAAGATGTATAGACCTTCTTTCCCCATCTATCCAAAGCTCTGGCTTCTTTATCTAGAGGAACCGGATTTTTTTTACAACAGAGGCCTTGACACCCTTAGGTCCCTGACTAATAGTTTCTGGGTCCACCCTAGGACTCTTATAAAGATATTTATGAGCCTCAGGCACCCTGTAATACCTATCCGGTTTAACAGGAGCAGGAGGCAGAGAATCAGGATTAAGTGAAGCCTCTGCAAACACATCTTCCACAACATCCAGAACAGGGGGTATAGCCAAGGGCCTATGCTGGGGTAACAGCAAAAACTCCCTAAGCCTTTTCCTAGAATCAGAGAAGTCCTGACCTTCCCACTTAAAATGTTCCCTCATAGAATGAAGTGTCTCCGAAAAAGAAAAATCCTCTGGAGGAGAAGCAGTAGGAGTGGAATCATCTGCATCAGAATCAGAATAAGGAGAATACTCCTGCAAGTCTTCAGAATACTCCTTCAACTCTGAAATATCCGAAGCCTGCTCAAAACTTCCCAACTCTGGCTCCACCCTAGGCCTCTTATCAGGAGGGGGCATAGAACCTCTAATCAGAGAAATTAAATCTTCTGCCATTTTAAGCATGTGCTTCTTAGGCACAGACCCTGCTGAACTAGGAGTGACACCAACAGAAGCTGAAACTGGCCTGCCCCTGGGAGAAGCCTTGGAAACAGAAGGAGAAGGCCTAACCACCCTAGGAAGGGAGGGGAGTACAGTAACTTGGGAAGCCCCTTCAGCCTGACCTGCCTCCTGAGAGACCACCTCCTGCAAAATCAAAGTCTCCCCCTGAGACTCCAGAGAAGTCTCCGTCGGAACCACGGTTCCACTGAAGCCTCTAAAGAACCGGCGTCCGGAGACGACTCATCTTGCCTGGGTTTAACTGTTTTGTCTTTGCAGAGAAGCGGCCGGAGAATCCGGCGGCATATTATAATTGCACCGCTTCCCAAAGACCAGCCTAGCACAATCCAACCTTCGCTTAATAGTGCGTTTATTGAGCCTAGCACAAAAGCGACACCCAACAACGTCGTGCTCAGGCCCCAAACATGGAATACACAAAGAATGATAATCCCTATGCGGTATCTGTTTCCCACAAGAAATACAGTTATTCACTTTTTCTGACATCCGGTAAAACACTGAGGCAAGAAAAAAACAAAATAATCCCCAACGGGGTACTTAGCCAACTTGGATTCGGTCTGAAACTCCGAATTCGAAAAATTTCAGAACGCCGAACGGCACTTGCAACGCTGCTTCTGCATCGGACCATGCGGCAAAAAAGACTGAGGAAATGACGTCGGTCATGCGCTTTTGTACCCTGACGTCCTGATGTCAGTTTTAAGTGCCTTGACCGACGTCAGCCTTATACTTTGGTATTCGGGCCGACCGAGGACAGCGGACTACCCATATGTAAGGACTGCAGCAATGTGAGATGAAGAAAATCTGTATTGTCCACCTGCATGGGTGTCATGAAGTTCACCACTTCTGTCTTAAGCATTAAGTTGGCTTTGTAGAAATTTTTTACTGTGGTTTCCTTAATGGGGGGTGGGGGCGGGATGTGGATATCAAGGGTGATTAGCTTGTGGTTGGATCGGACCAACGAGGAGCTGACTTCAGGTGTGGAACACTGGTCATTCATGTTGGTAATGACTAGGTCTAGGATATTATTGCCCCTGGTGGGGGTGTGGATAAGTTGATCCAAGGCATTGGAGTTTATGAATTCCAGAAAGCGTTGAGCTAAGGAGTTGGTACATGAGTAGTTTTCCCAGTTAATGGTGGGGCAGTTGAAGTCGCCCATTATTAGGGTGTTTGGTTGAACCCTAATATTTTCCAGTACATCAAGAAAAGAGGAGTGGGAATCCTGGGGCATGGTTTTGCCCAGAGTTAGTTGCACTTGGATAACCTCGGCTGCATAATGCTGAGCAAATAGCCTGGGGGTGTGGATATCCTTAATGAATATGGACACACCTCCGCCTTTAGTGTTTCGGTCCAGGTTGCATGGCCAAAATGTGTAGTATGAGTTATAGCCTGGTAGTGCAGGGGTGCTCTCTGAAGCCTTGAACCAGGTCTCAGTCACTGCACAGATATCAATGCTCTCCATTTTAAGGAGTGCCTCGAGTGAGTGCATTTTGAGATTTAGACTTCTAGCACTGAGTAGCATTAGTCTCAATTTTCTAGCCTGTTCCTGTTACGGTGGTGAATTTGTCATTTGAACCTTGCCTAAAAAAGGCACTATAGGGGTGGCAAGAACCTTAGCCAGTATCCGGAATCCCAGCGGTGACAGGTGCAGGCCATCTCTGGCAAAGCATCGTGGTCTGTCGACCATGTCATCCCAGGCAGACAGATACTGGATCCCTTTATAATGACAGCAGAAGCTTAGCCAATTGTTGAAGTCAATCATTTTGTCCTTGCACTGCGGCATCACTCTGAGTGATGGCAGAATGCTACTCAGGGCTAGGGTCATATTTGCTTGGGCTACAAGATCAGAGAGCTCTTCCATGTCTCTTTTCATGTAGTCCAGGGAGGTACGTCTCAGGTCGTTCACACCAACAAGGACAATGACAGAGTCATATTTGTATTTGTTGTGGAGTGACCTGAGTGCGTGGGTTATGTGGCGGATCCTGGCAGATGACAGTAACCTTCTCCTTGTTTAGCCTGGTGAGTGGGACATCAGTGTGCCTGACTATAAAGTCACCTATAACTAGTGTGTTGGGTATGTTGTTTTGCCTTATTGGCTGTGGTTGAGTAGCACACTGCGTCTGCGGGCTGTGTGTCATTTGGGTTGTGTAGGGGGTGGAGGTTGCTTGCATTTCTGCTGTGGAGGTCTCTGTTGCTGGAGATTATTATTGAGAGCTTCCGCAAATGTTTTTGTGTTTCTGTGTGTGGATTTTGGTGGTGTAGATTTAGTGAGACTATGTGATGAGTGTGGTGTGGTGCAAGTGTTTACCTTCTCCTCTTGACTGTCAAGTTCATTCTTGATTAGCGAGAGCTTTAACTCTAGTTTGGCTAGATAAGTGCATCTCTCACAGGTTATAGTGTTGGGTGGTAGGAAGAGAGGGTTGTCTGTGTACATGAGGCAATTTCTACATTGCCCCAAGATGCCCAGATTCATCAGATAGACAGGAGAGAACACTGGGAGCTGACCCTTGGACATGCCTGAATAAAAAAAACTATTTTCCTCTAGATAAGTGAGGAAAGTGAGTACAAGAGCTGTTTTTCTCTAAGCAAGTGAGGAAAGTAAGTACCAAAACTGTTTTCCTCTAAGTAATGAGGAAGGTTGAGTGCTGTAGTAATTAGTAGGTTATTTAGTGCTTACAACACGTTCTGAACAAGTGCTGATCACGAATAAGCAAATTCAAGTGCTAAAACTAAGAATCTGTACCTGGACTAAACTAGTTACAGGAAAGGGGAGAAACAAGTGCAAATGCGGGCTTTTAAATCAGAAAGTTGAGAGAGAAGGAAAAACTGCCCAAACAGCCAATAACTACAAATTCTGTGCCAGAACCACTCCTTATGTGGTAGATAGGTTACCTAGTGCTTACCACTCCCACTGATAAGCTAGAAGGCTTTCCTCCAACACAGAAAGCTTGGGGGGGGGGCTCACATACAGTCCTGGATACAGCACATCTGAATCTGGACTACACTAGTTACAGGAAAGGTAGGAAACAGGCTTAGAATTTATTTATATATATACATATATATATATATATATATATATATATATATATATACACACCATAAAGTAGCTAAAACAGCAGTAAAAACAATTCAAATGCAGTGCAAGGTAGCACACGAGTATGTAGCAATGTTCGACCAAACAGTTTAAAAAAATGCAATTAAATTAAAAATGATTAAAAACAAGTGCAGGAGGAGTCTATTAGGTAGAATGAGGTAAAGAGATGGGACTGGGGGGGGGGGGTGTCCCAGATCAAATCTACAGTGGGGGCGGCGGGCAACTGCAAAAGCCTCCAAATTTAAACAAGACAGGAATATGTAAAACCAGTTATACCAACGACACAGAGAAATAGGGGGAGGGGGGAAAAACACCTTCAGCAGAGATCTGAAAAACTATACAGTGAAGCAAAAATAACAGTGCACAACTCTGAAGTCAGCCAGCAATGATATAAAATTAGTCAAACAACAATTAACAGTACACAATTCTGAAGTGCCAGAAAAATATACTTAGCTCTGTATATCTCTAGATAGTTTGAAGAGCACTCTGTCAGGACACAGGTTATCAATTATTCTTGAATGGAAAAATATAACAACAAGTTTGGGATTCCTGGTGTTCCATTATGAGACTACATAAGGAATATACAAAGTTTATACATGTAGTTTATTTTTGCTGAATGTGCTCCTGAACTATTGTTATTGTTAACAGAGTTTTATATTATTTCCAGCTATGCTCCATTTTGCAAAAGCCATGGCTGAAAAGGATACTCTGAGTCACATCCATTATCTGGTTACCAAGTGTTTTGTTTACTAATTTATTGTATTTTGTTAACCACACCAAAAGAAAAATCTAGCAAAGCTAGACTTTCCACTGTGCGATACCTTAAACCTCTTGTGTCAGAGGCAACATAGGATATATGCAAATTTTGCTAGATGTTTCTTTTTGTATTTTTAACCAATTGTTTTTTTCTGTGTGACCTTTTTACTCGTTGTTTTAGTTTGTTAGTTGGGATATTTTGTAGACACCCTAATGTTTATGAATATCAGTTGGGTACGACAACCCTGTGTTGCCAAAAGTCAAACATTCCTCTTATACTGTGCTGATGATGCCATAAGAAGGCAGAAACATGCATGTCCACAGCTAGAGGGGTTTGGTTTTATTGGCCTGAAATTGTCCATAAATAGTCGTAAAAGAAAAAGTCATGTGCATTCAGAATTGCCATTTAGCTGAAACACCTGCTATCCTTAAATGGTAATTTGCATATATCCCATGTTGCCTCTGACACAAGAGGTTTAAGGTATCACACAGGGAATGTCTAGCTTTCCTAGATTTTTCTTCTTGTGTTTTTAACCAATTGTTTTCTCTGTGTAACCTTTTTACTCATTGTTTTTGTATTTTGTTAACAAGGTTTGTACCACTAAGGGGCAAGTCATAAGCTCAACTAGTTAAGCAGTATAGCAGTGTACAGTGAAGTTGAGTATCTGTAGGTTCAAAACCCAGCAAAGCTTTGCTAATTAGATTGGTTATGGGGTTGGTGTAATGGTTAATGTGTTTGTACCCCTGGTAGGAGAATGGAACAACTGTTCCAGGATGTTGGTATTAACAAAGTTTAGGAATTGCTGGACTTGTGCATTAGGACAGATCCCCCATGAGTACTGTATTGGGTTGAATGGTGAGGGACTCCAGTACATTGAGATAGGTAGTATGGGTTTCTGGGACATGAAGGGGGACCTACATAATACCACCTTCAGATATTCCTTCATAGGTCAGTTAAGTCGGTAGGTTTATCAGTTTGGCATTGCCTAAAAAAGACACTAAGGGGGTGGAAAAGGTCTTTGCCAATATCTGAAAGCCTAGAGGGGATAAGTGCAGACCACCCTTGGCAAAGCAGTGTGGTCTGTCAACCATGTCCTCCCAGGCCAACAGATACTGTACCCCCCTTGGACTGACACCAGAAGCTAAGCCAATTGTTAACATCAGTCATTTTCTGTTGACAATGTGGCACCAAATGAAGCAGTAACTGTGTGTGTCAGTGTGTATGTATGCACCTGTATGTATGTGCGTGTTCATGTGACTGCAGTTGTATTCTGTGATAAGACAGATGTTCCACCCAGTATTGCTTCTTCTCCTTTCTCTCACTGCTTGCCAGGACAGGCTCTGGCTCTTCTGCAATCCTGAATGAGATAAACTGACTACGGAATAGATGAATGAATGAATAATTTACAAGAGAGACAAACGAAAAAACACTTCAAGCTAGAAAAACATTGACCACTTTAGAGTACGCAATCAACTTAAGCAGTGTGTTTTTAGCAGATGGAAGTAAATAAAATAAAGTTTAATAAGATACCCTTTCCTGTCATGTGCAATCAGTACTTTTATTCACTGCTTTTATTTACATTTAGAATAAAAATGGATTCTCAATGTTTAAGTAAGAATTTGTGTCATTTTTTGGCTGGCAGTATTAGCTTCTTTATTTATTTTTTGGAGGGGCAAATTCATCACCTGGATAGAACTCTGCTTACACTGCAAATTGTATAATTTTGGGGGAATGTATTACCCAAACTGTCTGCTGTCTTTGTATGAAATGGGAAAAATGATGGTGCATAGTTAGGAACTCGAAAATAAGGATTTTATTCCTTTCTGACCACCAGAAAGGCTTTGTTCTAACATACAAATCCTTGTTTTATATCTTAATCTACCCCCACTTTCAGGAAGCTTTCCAGTCCAATGCATTTTGAACCAAGACAGATTCCTGTTCTGATGTGTGTCACCAGGTCAGAGAAGTAAATGTCACTAAGGCAAAATTTACAATTTTATTCACTTTTTTTCCTCCTCAGTCATAAAGAAACTTAGTTTGCCACTTGATACTGATTGTTACACTATAACATGCAAGCAAAATGCCTTCATACAGTGTCTTCCACAAAGGGGACCTCAAGTGGTGGATCTGCACATTGTTTAAATGCTTCTGCCTCTGCCACATTCCACAATTTATTTGGACTTTTGTGTTTTGGCTCAGGATGATGTCCTCTTTAAACTGTCTTGCTTTGGTTCTATTGGAATCCTACTGCCATCTGCTAACATGTAATAGCACATGAATGTAATATAAGGCAAATCCTTTATACAAGACAATGGATAGGTACATATGGTGTTCACAGAAAAGACAAAGCTAGTGAGAGTGTGCCTTTCCTTAAAAAAAAAAAAAAAAACTTTCAAACACCCCCACATATGCTTAAACTCAAACAGTGTAAGTATTGCATTGGAGGAAAAGTTTAACAAACCACATAAAGATTTTATCATAAAAATTGGAATGTAGGCATATCTGTTTTAAATAACAAAATTAAGTTGGTACCATTTCTGTATTTTAAGTTTTGTGTTTAAGATATTTAAAAGAATTTACAGTAATGATGTTAAAGTTACTAAACTGACATAACTAATGGATTACATATTCCCCAAATGAGATACCTGCTTCTCATCCCTTTATTATTTCAAGTAGTAGTAAAGTTATATATATATATATATATATATATATATATATATATATATTTTTTTTTTTCAGTTTTGAATGCCCTCTGACCTACAGCTTTTGCTCTAATTCTCTTAGATGCTAGCCTAACAGTTAGGGCCACCATAACTAATCCCTTCAACTAACTTATGGAGATATTGGGATTTAACACTAAGGCTGCTTTACAGTCCAGGAAAATCAGTTGACTAATACAGGGCACTGCACACTCCCTCTAAAAATTATACGTCTGTCCCTGGACCCCTTTGATCTCTGGTTCTTCTACAGTGAATTCTAGTAGTGGGTCATAAACCTTCAGCCTGCATGTCACTGTAACCACCAATGGGTCACACATTATGTGAAACTTTATTCTAAACAATTTCTTTTCTCTTCCTCTTTTAAAAGGAAGATCACATGAAAATCTTTATAGCAGGTCATACTGCTACTCTTAATGAGCCTAGTCTGATGTAAGTGATTGCTCGGTAGGTAACCTTCTCATATAAGCTTACATTCCTGATTAACAAAGGGCTGACTTTTCATAAATTGACTAAGGGCATGTCTGATTCCTGTGAGACAACTCTATTTCTGCTGACCTTGATGTTAAAACTAAAAGCAACCGTCACCTTTCGGCTGCCATTTGAGTCCATTATCTTAAAGCATTCAAGCTAGGTCAGTGTAGAAGGATCGTATTAGAAACCAGTCCGCCCTTGAACAGTTCAAGTAGGAAAGATGGCTTGATTTTTACAGTATTTACTGGTCCCTGTTGGCCATGTAGTCTATACTCTTTTGAACTCTTGTTGCTGTAAAAGAAAGTTCACAGCCCTAAAAGACTGCAGATTTGTTTCAACTCCAAGATTGGGTTACTAATAATTTTTTGTCTTACTGTAATGAAAGATTAGACATTAATTGCTCAAGCACTCTGAACTATTGTGCTTGAGGGATAATGGAAAGAAAGTCCAGTAAAGACGACAGAAATGCTAGCATTCAGTTCTGAACAGCCATACCAAATGCCTATTGAGGTGATTCAGCCAAACTACATTTCTAAACAGATTATATGATATACTTTGGGTAGTTTCTAACAAATGCTATACCATTAAACTGCAGTCAGTACTACAGTTCAACTGTATGATAGTGTCAGTACAATATTTCAACTGTATGATAGTGAAAAAATATTATATGTAACACACAATATGTTACTACAAAAACAATGTGCAAGGGTTTGGACACAAATACTTTCACTGTCTTAGGAACCATGATTCATGGTAGTATAACAAATTTCTTTCCATACAGACAATATTCTAAGACAATAACCAAATCCTTCTGACTGCAATTACTATAAAAGTACTAAATGAGAAATGTGAATATAATAATATATATCTTTAGCCATTTGATTCTCTAAAATGAAATAACTAAACAAATAAGAACAAATGATTTGAGTAACTAATCAATTCATCTCATCTGCATTTTCAGCTAGCATGCAACAATCTTCTGATTACCTTTTTAAATTGGAAAAGAAAGATCAAACTAAAATATACATAAAATGGACAGTCCTGCTAATATGACTTGCTGTATCACTACCTATTTTAGGAAAACCCAGATCTCTCAGGTCAGTTAAATGTCTTGGTTAGAGTTACAGTTACAAAACATACATACGAAGGCAACAGGTTCATAGGTTCATAGGTTCATACTAGGCTATCTGCCCAAGGGCATTTATAAGCCTAGCCCATAGTTATTTGGCTTTCGCCACCCCTTTAGTTTGAATAAAACTATGCCTATTATTTTGCTGTGCCTCTGTCAAGCAGTGACACTGAAGTAATCCCTGGGGTATATCTGCGATCCCCCATCCATTGGTCAAGATTCCACTTGAACAAGGCCAGCGAGGTGCTCTGCCTCACATGTACCGGGATTTTGTTCCACAGCATAGGGAGTCTCTGGGTGATGAATCTGTCCCTCCAGCATGTTCTATTAATAACCGTGTCAAGGTTTAAGTCTCGCCCTTGTGGTTCTGAGGGATCTAGATTTTTGAGGTGAAGCATATTCATCAAATCAGGGTTTGACATGGCCTTATATGTCAGGCACAGGTCACCTCTGAGCAAGCGGTATGAGACTGAATAGAGCTGGAGTTCTTTCAGTCGGGCAGCATAAGACATATTTTTGAGACCCTTTATCCTTTTGGTGAGGAACTTTTGGGGCCTTTCCAGCTGCTGCAGGTGTCTGGTCAGATACATTCTGAATGGGGCATTGTACTCAATCATAGGTCTAATGAGTGATGAGTACAGGGGGGCGATGACCTCCCTTGATCTAGATGTGAATCCCTTCATGATAAGGTGGGCAATGTAGAAGGTTTTCCTAACTACTTTACCAACATGAGTGTCAAACGAAAGGCTACTGTCAACCTGGGTCCCCAGATCCCTGATGACTTCTTCTGTGCTCAGTGGATTGCCACCTATATGGTAGCTAGGGGTAACCTTGTTTTTCCCGAAGGGTATGACTATGCATTTCTTGGCATTTAACTTTAGGCCATGGCTCTGGCACCAGTTATCCATTTCTGTGAAGCCCTTCTGAAGGATATCTGTGTCAGATGTGTTTTCGACTATGGCCCAGTTTGCAGTCATCTGCAAACTTTGTCAGCCATAACCCTCCTGTGTTTGCTTGTACTTCAGAAAAGTAGATGCGAACAAGAGTGGACCCAGGACTGAGCCCTGTGGGACACCACTTGTGACAGGCTTTGAGTCTGACATGGCTCCAGCAACTCTGACCCTGTGGGTTCTGTCACTTAGCCAGTTTGCAACCCATCTTGTGATGTATGGGTTTACATTCAAGCTGATGAGTTTTTTGATGATACCTGAGTGGGGTATTGTGTCAAAGGCCTTTGCCAGGTCAAGGTAGGCTGTATGGACTGCCTTTCCCTCATCAATGGCCTTGGTGACTGTCTCGAAAAAGTCAACCAAGTTTAAAAGGCATGATCTGCCTTTGACAAAGCCAAACTGGGTTGGATCCAAAGTCTGCAAGTTCCTATGTCTTTATTTATGAGTTCCATTATGATCCTCTCCATGGCTTTGCAGATAAGGCTTGTCAAGCTAATGGGGCGGTAATTTCCAGGGTCGGTGGAGGCACCGCCCTTGTGAAGTGGGACCACAGTCGCCGTCGCCACTCCTTGAATGCGTATCCTGAGGTGAGGCTAAGATTAAACAGCTGTCCTAACTGCGGGTTTAATTCCTCATTGAGTTCATGGAGCACACAGCCGGGGACACCATCCAGTCCCATGGATGCTGTGTTTTTGCTTTGGAGAGCAGTTCTCACCTGGGCGTTGGAGATGTTTGGGGGCTACAATCCTCTGGTATAGATATCTCTCCTTTGGGGAGGGGGGAGTTTGCACTGAACCTGTCAGCCAGTATGTTGGCAATGTGTGTAGGTTCAGTAATCTTCACATCATTTTGAACTAATTCTGAGCATATCTGGGAGTTTCCTCCTAGGTTTCTAACATAGCTAAAGAAGGCCTTATGATTGTCTTTTGAATCCTTGGCGATTTTTCTCTCAAAATTTGCCTTGGATGATTTTATGAGAGCTCTTAGTTTTTACTTATAATGATCAAAGGTGTCTTACCTTTCAAGGATTTTGCTCTATCTTGTAGTAGCTTCCTCCTTTTGTTGTAGAGCTTGTTTATGGCTGGGGTCCACCAGACTGGACGCTTGCCTTTGGTACAAAGAGTCTTAGTTTTGTTTGGGATTGCCTGATCCATGCAGTCCTGTAGGTGCTGGTAGAAGGCATTTGTAAGTGATTCAGCGGTTTGAGTAATGTTTACCACTGGCTCAGGGGCCTTAAAGGAGACCACACTAGTTTTAGAAGTGTGAAGTCGGCTTTTGAGAAGTTTTCACTGTGGTCTTTTTGTTTCAGGTGGGGGCGGATGAGGACCTCCAGCGAGATTAGTTTATGATCTGATCTCACCAGTGAGGGGTATACTTCCGGTGTTGAACATTGTGATCCCATGTTCGTGATGATGAGATCAAGTATGTTTTCTCCTCTTGTGGGGATGGTGACTAGTTGTTCCATGGCATTTGAGTTTATGAACTCCAGGAACCTTTGGGCTAGAGTGTTTGGGCTTGAGTAGTGTTCCCAGTCTATATTAGGGTAGTTGAAGTCACCTAGTATGATGGTGTTTGGAGATACATTTATCCCCTCCATTGTTTTCAGGAAGGCCATGTGAGGTTCCTGAGTTTGAGAGGGTGGCCTGTAACATGCTACAAATTTCAGAGCAGTCTTGCCTATGGTTAATTGCACCTGGATGGTCTCCGATGCATCGCGTTGCCACCAACCTTGAGGTGTGGGTGTCCTTTATGAATATGGACACCCCCTCCTTTCTTGGTGTTGTCCGGATTTTGGGGCGAGGCATGATATGAGGTGAAACCTGCTAGTGCTGGGGTGCTCTCAGGAGCCTTGAACCAGGTTTCTGTCACAGCACAGACATCGATGTTCTCCATACTGAGAAGGGCCTCGAGTGCGTGCATCTTGAGATTGAGACTTCTGGCATTGAGCAGCATTACCCTTAGTTTTTACTTTTTGTGTTCTAGGGTGGTAGGTTTAGAATTTGAGCCTTGCCTAAAAAAGGCACTATGGGGGTGGCAAGAGCCTTTGCCAATATCCGGAAGCCTAGGGGTGACAGGTGCAAGCCGTCCCTTGCGAAGCAGCGTGGCTTGTCCAGCATGTCATCCCAGGCAGACAGACATTGGATCCCCTTTGAATGACACCAGAATTTAAGCCAATTATTAAAGCTGATCATCTTATCACTGTATTGTGGCATCATTCTAGGGGAATTAAAATTCAGATGTAGAATACATATTGAGCACTCACAGCTGCTTCTGCTTATTTCTTTTATAAAGCTCTGAACTTATTTTCATGAACATTTCAGTACCTGTAATTCCACAATATGGTCATTCCAAAGGGATTGAGGCTAAGATCACATGTTACTCTGATTTTGGGCAGCAGGCAGTCAGAGGTGCCCCAGTTAACTAGCAGTCACATTTGCAGACACACAAAATCCATTACCATAAAAATCAAAATATTTTTATCTATGAAGTCACAGATTTTTACAAACTGGCATAACTTATTTTAACTCTCTCTTGGTAGTGTCTCAAATAATTAACTGTGGTTATGCAACCAAATCTGAGTAAACAGAAAAATATTGTTATGATCCTATATGAGGTCATTTTCCCAAGAGTGAAAACCATTGTCCCATGCTACCTTATCTCTGTATATGTACCCCCTTTTCCATATTAGCTATCACACAGAAGAAATAAAAAACATTTGTTCCAAAATTTACATAGCCATTTGCCTAAACTACAACTTTTTATTTAAGACACTTTGTTTTTACGAGAGTATCTTGTCTTCAGATCTCCCAATAAGCTATTACATGTACATGTCTCATTCAAATCAAGCTGTGCTGCACTGTACTTTACATATGGTATACCTCCAGGGTCAGCATCTGTTCCATATTATTTGTCACATAATACTTGTGAGAGACAATCTGGTGACACAAATCTGGTTTTCATTACTAATAATACCCCACTTTCAATTATCTGTCCTTGACAATAATATATTGGTATTAAAAAAAAAATGTAATATAACCCTGGAATAAACATCAGTCTGCTAGATCAATCCATTTAGTTTTGTTGAAATTGGTAGCATTATCAGATCTGGGATTATTGTATTGTACAGACACTAAGAGGCAAAGCCTTCTCCCCTATCACTGGCTATCGTGACATTTAGATTGTAGGAAGTCTGAAGAATCCAAGTATCATCACAAACACCACCAGACACCAGATGGGAAGTGCTGCACTATCTTCAAAACACCAGACAGTTAAAATGATATTATCCAGAAAACAAATCATACAACTTGGTGACAATAAGGTTGAAGTCCTACAAAGTCCTATAATATAAGCTATATTTCAAGTTCTGAGGCCATATCCATATGCTTCAGACTGCAACATGATATAAGGCTGCAGAAATCACTGGTTCAAAGCAAATCCTGTCAGTTTTCTAGATTCAGTACAGTGGACTTCTATCAAATAACAACAGTAGCATATTAAGAGCATAACACAGCAGAGGGGTGGGAGGTTGGCGTAATGGTTAATGTCCTTACCTTAGAAACACAAGGTGCAGGGTTTGATTCCGACATGGGGTAATTGGCTAGGCTTAAAAATGGCCCATAAGGGCAGTTAGCCTAGTACTAACCTATGAACCTATACATCTGTCAAATGACAACAGTACTTCTTTATGTGGATGATAAAATAAGGATGGAGTCATTGCTGTCTGAAAGACCTCATGATGCCTCAATTCTTGGTCACTTTTTACAGTCAAAGACACCCAAAGTATTGCCTAAAGTTATTTTATAACATTTTGGGCTACTGGTCCATTTAAAAAAAATTGCTTTACCATCAAACCAAACCTCTGAACTGTCCATGATTTTGCAGAATGTCTCCAATTTTGAGTCAAAGATTTTCCCTGTCCCTCATAAAATGTTTGATTTTCTGGCAAATCATCGAGGATTACAATGAGCCAAAAAGTCATCAGTGTCATATTTCTTATTGTAAAAAAAAATGCATATTGACGGAAAAAAACCCTGTTTTTCTAATAGAATAAGAGTAATAGCTAAAACGGTCCCTGATTTTGGGCCTTTGTCACACCATTACTGTTCATTTTGTCCACAATTCTTGAGCAAAGAAGTTGAAAGATGTACATTAAAGATAAATGGACATCTTTGGAATATCCCTGAAGATGCACAAAACTTTTAAGCGTTAGAAATGTGTCTGTAATCATTGCTTGGTTTTGAATGTGACTTCTGCAACTTAATAGTTTAATACACATCTCATAAGTTATGCATTTATTTATTTATTTGCTATTTCTTAACCAGGTAGGTGGGTTGATCAAGTGACCCTTTTCCAATACAACCTGAGCTAAAGACATTCAACATTTTAAAATGAAGTGTGAAGTATATACAACAGGCATTTACAGTGAGGGAAATGACAGAGTGGCATAAGGTATGAGGACAACATTAGTATAAAATTAGACTTCAGGCAACATCAGTGCAATATATACGTAACAGTTAATGTAACTAATCAATGGATGTAACAGAAAATATTCTGTATTATATCATGGAGTATTCAGATACATAATTCAGAGCATTTGTTGTTGAATGTTTTATTATTTGAAGTGCCTTAAGTTAGTTTACTTGATTATTTTTTACCCTTTCACTTTGGTCATATTTTGGAATGAATCCCAATGACTGTGCTTGCATATATTATATGTATTGTTAACTTCTGCAATTTAGACACAAAAATCATGTTGGAATACATTATCTATTTTACAAGAGAAGTTTACTAATACGTACACATAAACATAGTATTTATAATTTGCAAGTTAATTCTACTAGTACCGGAAGAAGCAACATCAAGTATATGAGTGAAAAAAAAAAAACAGAAAAATAAGAAAGGCCAGGAAAGATTTCAAGCACTGACAAAACTCAGTTAACAGCAAAATTATTATAAGACAGATAACGGGAGGATGTGGTTACATGTAGATCATTGGAATAATTATTTTTTATTTATTTTTATTTATTTATTTTATATTTGTTGACCGGGCTAGTCCAGCTGGATATATGTCCATTTTCAGCAGAGGCCTGGGGAGAAAAGCTCCTCGAAAACACAGTTAAAAATTATATATAAAAAAGCAATATTTCACAGGTACAAGTACAATACAAGATTAAGCTATTTTATACATGATAGATTTTACAGATGTGAGTAGATTAAAATATAAGGAAATATGTTCACTTCAAAACACATCAGATTGCAGAATCATATGACATGTAACTTTGTTAACATGGTAGGTAATTTTTAAGGCTGGAAGTCTACAGCTAACATGAAACAGCTGTGAGTAGTAAAGGTACAAACTGTGTCAGTGAAAATAAAGGGAGAATACATAACTACTCAATTTACAGCTCATATACTGGATAGTGGCATGGTCAACGTTTTAAAAAGTACTGCAGAATAAAACACACTACAATACCACCAACCAAGCTTGCAAGGAAAAGGTGAAGGAAAGTTTCTAATAGAGGAAGGAAAATGAATGACTTATGATCATTCAGTATTAATAAAATAAACATGAGACGAATGGGGTATGTATCAGTCACATCAATTAATGTCAAAGGTACAGTAAGGGGAAAGGCCACGATGGTGTGCTTTCAGCCTGCTAATGTGCATTAGGCATATCAGACCTGTCTGTCCCTAGTAGACATATGAGCTTAAAATTATTACTACTATGCTAATATAATATTCATTTGTAATATTTCATGAGTTAAAACCATCCTTCCACTTCAATTCCATAGGAGAAAGATTTCCTTTTGTGGCTTTAGTATAAGCATTTCCTTTTTATCCACAGTTTCAACAGTCTCTTGCTTCAGCTATCTGCTTGGAAAAAATAAGTATTTCTCAGCGTAGAAGGTTTAGCTTCAAGGGCACACAATATTGATCCCATTGGACAAATTTTGTTTTAGACCCAAAAAGACACTGTAATTACTATGCAGTACATTTGCATCAAATATGCTTTAACTAAGTTACCAGCCCAAGCTGCTCTAACAGAGAAAACATATTTTTACAAGATCTGGTAATGGCTGTCACAGGTACAACTCTGAATTTGTGATTACTGCAGTTAAATAATGTGAAAAGTATTTGCAGGCAGCAGGCTACCTTAAACAGTGGTATGACTATGACAGGGCATACATCAAGCGTAGGAACAGACCATGTCTTTATTTTTAATCTGAAAGAAAAAGTGAAGTAACATTTGAAAACTACATTATTAGATGTAAATAATGTGCCAGGAAGCAATGTCCACAGTGCAAGTACTGTATTCAAATATTGAACCCTATCAATGTTAGGAGGCTGCATTTACTGTGTTAAATGTCAAACTGATAAGAGTGGTGGTATTTACTATTTACTGCACAGAATTTTGGCAGCTTTACTTTTCTATGAGCTGTTTGCATGAAAACAAAAACTATCATTGTCAGATATTCTTATAAAGATAGCTATGCATAAGGAATGCAAAAAATGCTGAGCTATAAAATAAACATAATGTGTCATATTTCCCAGATTGTCTGAAAAAAGGGTGTATTGTGAATTTGGTGTAGACATATTAAGAGATGTCAAAGTCATACCTGTCAACCTCTTAGTACAGGAAAAAAATCATACCTGTCAACCTCTTAGCACAGGAAATCTGGGCAGGGCCAAAAATAATGTGGAGACAAAAGCCCAAAAGCAGGGACACATTTTAAATACTGCTCTTATAAAATTAGAAAGGTGTTAGGATAAAAGGTTTTGTGTTACCATGCATTTTCAGAAAGATATGAATTCTGAAATTGAAATGTCTGGCAGTATTTAATGAATTCCATCCTTACTGATTTGCTAGAAAACCACAAATTTTATGAGGCACAAAGTAGAAATATGAGACCAAAATGTGGACATTCTGTAAAAGTCTGTATAGTTAAGAGGTATGGAAAGTTGCAAAGCTGTGTCCAGAAAATGTAATAGTGATCTGTAACAATGATGTTTTATTCTTCTAAAATGTCATCAGTATTTTCATGACTCACATTAAAAGAAATGTAGTGACATTTTTAATGTAGTGGTGGGATGGAAATTTTGCAAAAAGAAAATTAATATTATTTTATCTTGAACAATTATTCTATAAATTAACAGCTAGCACAATCATGTGGAAGTATAGAGGGCAGCTTGTACAGTCTTTGGGTCAACATGTTGAAAACTGACATTACTATAATGTTGCCATTTCGAACAAAATGCAAGATAGTTCTTTTGGAAATCATTTTACAGTACTGCATCCAGCATTCAAAATCCTTTGACTTTACTTCATAACTTAGTGTGGAGCAAATTTCCAGATGTTATCTGGGAGGTGATTTTGCAGACTGACTCCAAAATCAGAATTATGACTAGAAATGTACGTTAACATAAAAGCCTTGAAACAAGATCCTACAGATGTCATACTGAATATTTGCGGCAAATGCAAAAAACAATGGGCAGGGAATGGAAATTAACAAAAATATATGCAGGAAAACAATGAATCAGAAATGTCAAAGACTGGGTTTAAATATCAAATACTGGAAAAAGTCAAAATACATTGTACTTTGGTGATGCTAACAAATTCCAAACTGAATAATTAGCATACATTGATCAGATAAGTGTCACAGAAGTAAAACACTTTACAGTGCTTAACATGAGGACTTCCATTCATTTCTCTCTTCCATTTCTGGATGTCTACCTATACAGGAAACAATTCTTAGAACTTTTGCCTGCACAGAGAGTAGAAGTGCTTCAGGCTGGCAACTGTTTAACTATTCTACAGGATTTTTGTTTTCAGAATTGAAAATGTGGCATAGCCAAATTATGCATATCTTTATAATTAAAAGGGCCACAGCATTCTGAAAATGTGGAACAGAGATGGACAAGGTAAAGAATTGATAATCTTGGAAATTATGCTGTGTTGAATTGTATTTCAAGTAAAACATTCAAATTGGGTGACAAATGTATTCCAGTGGTAGGGCCTTTCCAAGATTATATTAGAAATGAAACAGGAAAATAATAGAGAAAATCACCAGTGTACATAATCACTAAATGTGTCAACCTCCCCCCCACGGTTCTCTTACTGGCAAGGCGTTTGTCATACTCAAGAATACAAAGCAGATGCTGTCACTAGGAAAAGCTGCTTTCTGTCTCCCTTTGTCAACTGTCCAATACTTTAACAGCAGATTTTCCCTTTATTCTTTCTTAGCCTATGTAAAATGCAACCCCCATCCCATATTCCATAGTCCTCTTTAGACAACATTGCTCACTGTCTTCCATTTAATTCTTCCCCGACTAAACTGGGCTTTATTGTTCCCTTTTAGATGTTTTCCACATTCTTTTTCCATGGCAAATATGGTTCCTTGGAATCTGGTGAATGTAATTCACAGACTGTGGATAAGGGCATGTATAATGTCTGACATCATACATCCACTCACTCTACTACTGATCTTAAGACTGCAAGGGTAATTTGCTTTGAAAAACACACTATATAAAATAAGGATTGCCTATCTGGCAAAATCCTTTATCCTTTTCTATCACTTTTCCATGAAACAATATTAGACTGTTTTACCCATATTTAATGGCTATGGCTGCCAAGCAACAGAAGTTTAGTCCTTCAGTTATTTTTCACTTAAGTCTCTGGTGAGGACGGTCTATTTCACGCTATTTTCTTCATTTGACATTCCAAATTCTTGGATTATGGAAAGTCCACCCCACACTATGCAGTGTAACTGGTTCAGGATGACATAAGATGAAGGCACTATCCCTACACCAGAGACTTTGGCTCCTGTTCCCAGAGTGAGCCGTTTAGCTCAAGACGGATACTGTAATCCCGAGGTGCCAAATGTCCTCTGACACACTAAATCATGGTTCCATTTACCTGTTCTGGCACAATCATGTACATGTTAAATATCCATGGCACTTTTAATGAATAACAGACACTTTTATAAAATGCTTCAAAACCACAACAGCTTTAGCAATAATGCTGTCACTCCATTGGTATGGCCTCCTAACCTCAAACAAGCACAGAAATGATTTTTTCTAATTCTATATTTCATATATGTTCTCCCTTCTGCTAATATACTTTTTAATTTTTAATTTTGTACAAAACACAAAAGTAGATGTACCTTAATGAAAATGAATGCCATGAATAAAACTAACTATTAGATAATATTCTTTCTGTGCAGGTTCATAGCTTGAAAGAAAAATTATTTCTTCCAAACACTTATTTACTTAATTATTTATCACATGGGTGAGTACATGAACCTTTTTCACCCATAAACTGGGACAGAGGGAAGACGGATGCACACAAACACTGCACTTAAAAATTTCTTACCAAAAAATAGCTTTTAAAATACCAGTACAGTAGCGGTTATAAAATAGCACAGTGGTAAACTAATACACAAGTAAACAAAGGTAAAAATAACTGAATATAAAAGACAGGGTGAAGTACAGATTACATTGTGTGCTGTTACTAGGAACAATGAAGGCAGCCTGGATAAGAAGGTCATTACAACTGCTTAAGTGGGCAGAATTGCTGGCAGTGTTGCTAGAGGCATTTGCATTCTGCATTATCTGTAAAGCAACTGAAATAATTCTAAGAACGATAAAGTAGGAATGACTTTGAATTTCACTTGGAAAATAATTTCATAATGCCTGGAAAAACTGTGGCAACTCACAATCAGCTATAGCTAAAACAAAGAAGGGACTACTTACACCATTGGTTCTGGAATCCAAAGACCTCAAAGGGTAATAAAGAACAGAAGTTGAATTATTTTGGAGTGCAGGTGCAGAAATTCAGACTCTGAAGCTTGTAAACAGTGCTAGTAAAAAATCAATGTGGCATTTTCAGTGGTAGTGGAGGCATCTTTCGGTTGTAATACATGAAATGGAAACATTTTTCACTGATAACACTGATAAAGCTACATATCTTATAAAGTGTCTTCTGCAGGCTACATCTATTTTGAGTGGAGGAAAGACAATAAAAATAATAGAACACTGTAGGAAAATGTGTTAAGTGTCAAGGGATAGCACACTAGGAAGTCTGAAATTCCATTGCAGTTGTGCTAAAACTTTCTTTACTGTAATATATACAGGTTGGGTTTTTGGTGAATATAAATAAGTTCTATTGGAATAAATTATCAGATTTCTGTTTACCAAGTTTGGGATTACTTTCAATTCTAGAAATGGATTTTGATTTACATTTAAAATATCACTTCTGGAAATAATGTCTGGTGACTCTGGATAGCAAGATGAGCTCATTATGTTTTCTAGTGACTGCATTATTATTTATGTGAGTACGTATGTATGTTTATATGTATTTAAGTTTCTTAGCTGGAGCAAAAGAGTGGTCCAAATGAACCCATTTTAGCCACTGCCTAGAATGCAAAACAAAAATAAAAACAGAAATAACAGTAAAACAAAGCTTGATTGCAAAAGCAGGTGAAAATGAAGGAACTACATATAGTCAAAAAAGCTAAACAGTAGTATAACAGATTACAATGATATACTTAAACTAAACTGATTCTGCTTAGTTTACTGCTATTTCAATACTGTTGCTGGTCAACAGTCTTGATATTAAACTTCTTGTCACAAATTGCTGCCTGCCATTAAACAGATTTGTGTTTGCACTGCAATTATTTATACTACATTTTGCACTTTTACTATTTTCTGCTCTACACATTTTCTGAACTTATAAGGTTATACGCTATTAAACTACTAGTCACTCTTTGCTTGAACTATTCTGCTACCATACTGTTTGTACATTGACTTTTCCTGCAATCAGAATGTTATTCCTGTTACACCATTGCTTACTGCCATCCCTATTTATTATCAAACTGTTGCTGCTCTCGGACTTGGCTTGCTACCAAACTATTTTTGGTAGTTCTCATCTCAAGTTATTGCTGTTACATATAAAACACCATTTTGCTAGAATGTTTTTGATTTAGCATTAGAAACTTTGTCATTACTATCTAGTCACTACCTTAATCTGTCTTTTATTTTCAATACCTTACCTTTAAAACCAAACTCCGCTACTGCTGCTAGTAGGACATACCACTATCCAGTTCCACTAATAGTCAACACACCAGCCTTAACTATTGCTTTCAATATCTAACTAACCCTACCACTACAACTTTAGGCATTTACCTTCAAATCTCTTCTTCTTAGTTGACCCCTACTAATAACAATCACTGCATATCCTGTAACTTTATCAGTAGCTATATAAACTCAACCTACTTGTAACAATTCCTGCTCTTATCAGGACCATAACTTAATAATATCTACCAAAATCCTATCACCATGGAGCAGCGAGTTGACTGTCACCTGACCAATCTGTTGGCACTAGGCATTTTGAGGCACTAAGATTTGCCTCTTATTTCCTAATAATCTACTTTTCTTGGATCATTCCAAATCTACTTTTGAGAAATGTATCTATTTATGTAGTCTGCAGCCACTTTTCTCTACTCCTACCACTGTGTGAGATAGTCAAAAAATCCTTCTTTAAGCTTCACAGGAGCAAATGTAGAAAACTTTAGCCATCTAGAAACACACCTATAGCTGCACCATCACATACTGCTTACAGGGGACTCACCAAGACTGCATGCCTGACACCCTAAAGTCACACAGGCCTGCTTTTTAACCTCTAAGGCCCTGTTTATAGGTGATCCTGTGGTAAGACATACTGAAACAGCACTTGCCAGACTGGATAATGAGACAGTCAGTTACCTCTGTATCATTAGGATCAGGGATAGTGCAAGGACTCTAAACAGCACTCACCATCCTAAAAATGAAACTTGTTGTTACCCATGTGGGAGTAAATGACCTTAGTTGGTCTACCTAAGGCAGCTGCAATGAAAGATAACTAATGTTACCACCTATGTCTCTAAAGAGGGTAAACAACCTTTGTTGAGCAACAGTCTTTTCTCTCCAAGGAACAACGCACGGATTGAAATAAAAAAAAACTGGCTACAATAATTATCTTGTTTACACTTATCATTCATAAGTCGATGGGCAACAGACCTGCTTTTCCATTGATGGCCTGCACTTCTTGGTTAATGGCTTCTGCAATTGGGTAGAATCAGTTTCCCCCACAGTGCTTTTTAGGCAATGTTCAACTTATAGCACACCCACATAACAATTTCCTTCTAAAAATATACCAAGGTTGCTCTGCTCCGTGTCAGGACTTGAAACAACAAAATATCAGAGCTTTGCATAACTAATGCCTCCAGGTTCTGTTTCTCGCCAGGGTACAGTAAGGGCAAAGTAATTAGTTGATGGTGGATATTAAACCAAAAAAAAATTACAATTATTCTTAACATACCTCATTTTTACAGAACATATTCAGAGCTGATGCTAAAATTGAGCAACATCCCCACACTGTGTGTACATGTGTGCATACATTTACAATTGCACACACCTACTTCGACACAAGCAAAGATTCTGATTACTACACAAAAGGTTAGCCACTACCTTAGCACGCCATAGCTGAGCAAAACCAGAGTCTTATGCATGTTATGCAGACTTTCTGTTTTATAAATATCTTTAGTCCCCCTTCTATACCCACCATCTTCCTTGGGAAATGTTATTTCATACAGCCCTTAGGAAAATATACAGCAGACTGCATTAAACTACATGTCTAATGGCCTAACTCTTACTTCCATCTCCTTTGGCAATAAAAAATGTCCTTTAGCAATGAAAACTGTGCAGAATTATAGCTATGCAGCTGCAGAGGATATTCTGAAGAATATTAACCTCAGGAATGCCAAAAACTGGCCACCACAGATGTCAAGAGCTGATAACAAAGCAATGTGTTAGCTGGAATTAGCTTAGTTTTAAAGGGGACAACAAGCATCTTGAGAGAAGCCCATCAATACTCGCTCACTGGAATACATTCTTTTAAAATTATACTGTGCTTATCTGATGAGATATGTAGCTTCATATACTGAATTAAAATGCAGCAACACTTTTATGGTATATTGAATATACAGCATCATATAACTTCAGCATCACTCTGCTAACACTGACACCAAAGAAATTCAAGTATTTGATGTTTTGCTAAAGCATGATCTCCGGGAATCAGAAAGTCAGTTAGGGGAGACGTACTGAGTATTTGCGAAAATACTGTGCTTACCTGGTGCAAAGATGTGGAAGACTATCTATGTTAGCTGGACCTCCCAACAGAAGCTGGACGATTAGCTTATCTTTACATACAGACATACATATTTTTCAAGCATGGGCATAGCCTGCCAATATACCAAAACACTTGTTCCCATAATGTGTCCAGGTTGTTCTTAAAAATATCTAAACTAATACTTGGTTTAATGCAATTTGGTAGCCTGTTCCATGCATCAGCTGCTCTTTCAGAGAACCAATTAGTACACTTCCCATTCCTATAGAATCTTCTATATAGGTTGTCTGATATTTCTCTAGTACTTTTTGATAACCCCAAACATTTGCAGAGATAGTTGTCTCTAAATGCCCTATATACCTGAATAAGTTTTTCATAATAACTTACATTTTCACATCCATGGATGCCCTTGGTTTAGTTCCACTGTACTTTTTGGAGTTCACTCATGCTTGTTTTCTTATATAATTTCCATATTGTTGTTCCATACTCGTCTGGGTCTAATGTAACTAACAAACAATGAATTCTGAATTTCTGATTTCCTAGACTTTATAAATCTTTTTATACAGCCTATAGTTCTATAACTATCATTAATCAATTGGTTGACATGACAGAAAAACTCAAAGCTGGATCTACCCATATACCCAGGTCCTTAACTGATTCTACAGTTTCAATCACTGTGTGCTGTATTAAATATTCACTTTTCAATTTATGTCTCCCAAATCTCATATGCTTGCTTTGTTTTTGATGTATTTATCAACATATTATTCACCTGTGCCTAAATGGTCAATTTACTCAAGTTTTGTTTGCAGATATGCCTTATCTGTAACATATGTAATTAGTTTACCCAATTTCAGATTGTTGCTTGTTCATCTCCAACATATATACATGACAAAATGGCTGGGGTTTTCATTTAGATGCTTTAATACAGAGAAACACATCAGGATAGATAGCAACATCATTAAATATGAATGAACTAGTTAATAGACAGACCTTACATACATACATGCTTACATCTCAACAGCTTACTACAAAATGGCCATCAGGCTTGCACAAACTCAGTATTTATACACTTAAGCAAGCCCTTGGATAGCTTCTTAAAGGTATATACACATACAACGATCTACATTGTACCTCTTACAAAGATTGCCCTTTGAAAAACCACATTCAATTTAGGCATGCATTATTATACACATTAGAAACCAAAGTTCATGTCCAAGTTGTTTCATATCTGCTATAGAGTTTAGAGATGCAACCATATCTCGTAACATAACAGTTTGGACCAAATTTAGCAACAGGGACAGTCTGTGGTGCACAACTCATATCAGGAACTTCTGGATTTGTCACAGGAAAGAGAATGTCCTTTGGAACTACCTCAGGAACTGGAACACTGGATAACTCACTCTGAGATAAAGAGTCTTTCTCACAGGCTGCGTGCTGTGGTAAAGGCTCAGACACAAATGCTTCCAATTCCACCTAAAAATTGATCCTTGTGATTCCACAATGTATAATCTCGGATCTGGACCAATATTCGTCGCAACATCAATCCGATCATAACCTTTGGACAGTTGCATCCTTACCACTTCTCCCTTTCATAAAGGATTGAGCAGTTTGCGTGTCTTATCTTAGTAGGATTTCTGGGTTAAACGCTTCTTCAACAGATTGGCTTTCACTGATCTGTTCTTCTTGAGACATGGAATCAACAATTTATTACTGATTGGTAATGTGGTGCTGGTTTGTATCGACAGAAGTCTCTGAGCAGGTGAGCCAAGATGCTTATTATAAGGAACATTTCCGAGATTCAAGAGATTCAGGAAAACATTACTATTATCTCATTTTGACTTCTCTAGTAACTGTTTTGCACTTTGAACTGCATGTTCTGCCAAACCATTTGACTGTGGGTATTCGGGGCTACTTGTGACATGAGTAAAGTCTCATTATTCAGCAAATCTTTTGAACTGTTGGTTTGTAAACTGTGTGTCATTGTCAGAAATAACTTTGTGCGGGCTACAATAGACAGAAAAATGGCACTTCATCTTAGTAATGACAGTACTGGATGCTAGGTTGGGAAATAGGTAAGTCTCAAACCAACTGGAGTAAGAGTCTACTAACACCAAATAATGTTGACCATTCCACTCAAAGATGTTGGTGGCTACTACCAATGTAGTTCTGGAATCTGGTTAAGCTGGAAGTGGTTCCTTCTGTTGATGTGGCTGTCACTGTCTTGTGACACAGAATGCCAAAATACTAGTTCTTTTGCCCTTCTTTTGGTAGAATCGACTCCTGGGTGACCACGATGCAAGATAGTAATGTACTCTTGTTGCAAGGGCTTTGGAACAATTACTTTCAGGCCTTGTATAATGATGCCTTTGTCACACAAAATCTCATCTCTGTATGGAAAACAAGATTGCACTTCTTGAGGTAAGTTAGATTCCTCTGACAGCTATCCTTGATTGATAAAGTGGTTGAGCCTCTGTAAACCTGGATCTGTGGCTGTGTGATCTCTCAGCACATCAAGACATATGGAAGAAATATTTCTCACTTCCATGACTTCAAAATCAAGGGTCTCATTCTCATGCTGTTCTGTTCTGTTGGGTGATCTGGGATAGGTATCATCATCAGCAAAAAGAAGTGACTTGACTTTAGTTTTTTTTGGACACAAATCATCTCTTGTCACACCATTTTATACACCACTCTTCTTTTCTACTCTCAAGCTTTTTAGAACTACTTTACATGGCCTGATGACTGGACTGCTGATGGGTCACTCATCATCATGTACACAACAACTGGAAGCTTTCCTAGTTTGTCTTTAAAAAGATCAGCATAGGTAGAAAAAATGTACGGGCCTTTTAAGCTAACGTGATGGACTTCCTTAAATGAAAGCAGTCCCATTTTCAAACTGTCTCGAGCTGAGCTATTAATGACTCTTGCCTCTTGACCACATAAAATAACAAATCCTAGCTTTTCTTCACTCCTTGCCAAATCAAACCTTCCACCATGACACACACTTGCAAATGTTTCTGCTGATATAACATTCCACTTGGAACCTGTATCAACTTTGAGATCTATGGGTTTGCCATTTATCCAAGCAGTACAAAATAACGTCATTCTTTGCCCTTAAATCTACTGCATTAACTGTTTCATAAAGCACTGACACACCATCAATAGAATGTGGGCCTTTTGATTTACAAAACCTTTTGAACTTATTACATTTATTACATTTGTGGCATTGCTGACCAAAAGCTAAACATTTTTCCCTTTCAGATTCATGGCTTCCACAACAGTTATGACAGATGGCAATGAAACTAGGATGGGGCGCATGCTTTGAATTTGCTGACTCACTCTTATGCTTTACTGAGACTGTGCAAACTCCGGAATTTGCTGGAAAGTTCTGGGGTTTACCAGTGAGTGCTGCAGGGGTTACAGATGCTGCCATGTGCTTGAGCCTGTTTCTGTTAACTACATGCTGCATACTATCAACATGAGTTTTATCACTGTGCCTTCTAAAGCTGTTCTCATCCGTAAGTATATTTGTGTGCTTTTCTGTAAGCTCATATATCTGACAAATCTCAACGGCCTCATTCAAAGTTAAATCACTGTCACGAAGCAAAATCTTTCTTACAGCACCATCTTTTATACCGCACAGAAGTTTGTCCTTTATCAGTTCTTCTCTTAAATCACCAAATCTGCATGTTTTAGCCTTATTTCTCAGGTTGGTTATATACGCTGCAAAAGTTTCACCAGGCTTTTGATCCCTTGCATAAAATAAGTGCCTTTCCATTCTAACATTTGTCTCTCTAAATTTATGTTTTAAGCACTCAGGATCCTCCCTTGACTCAGCCGGTACAACAATATGACGGTTTCCCCCTCTCCTGTACAGATAGCAGGTGCATACACAAATGAACGTTCCCTTTCTTTGGCTTCTGACCCAGATAAATTAAGTAGGAAAAATGCCTTTGTACGGTCATCTTTATCAGAAAATGTAGCCTGTATGAAAATGTCGTACTCTTGCTGAAACACTCTCCAGTTCTCAGCAATATTATTGTCAAACACAAGTGCAATGGGTTTTCGAAATCCATCTGCCATGCCCACAAAGTATACACATAAACACACTGAAAATAAGCCCTTCTAATTATGTATGAACAAGCAGTTCAGTGAGCTTGTAATAATATTCAAATGCACAATAAACAATCTAAACAATTAAGTGCCTAGGACAAAGTCCTGTGGGACACCCTGACTATAACCAAATATTTCACCTGTCCAATTGCTGTATGATACTTGCTATGTCTTCTTTGTAAGCCATGCAGCCATCCATCTTATCAGGAGTACATCAATACCTATTTGTTGTAATTTATTGATTAGTGTCTTATGTATGACCCTGTTAAATGATGAAGTTAAATAAATTACATCACAGCACAATTTCTCATTCATAGCTATATTGTTGTAGAACATCATGTTACAGGTGGTAATAGATCTATTTTCAACATATGCATACTGATATATGATTTCAAGTCCCAACCTATTCAGTTCTGATAATAACTTATCCATCATTTTTCATCAACAAGAAAGTAGACTTAAGGGTCTATATGTTTCTGGGCTTGTCCTACTCCCCTTTCCCTTAAAAACAGGTTTAATAAGCACATGTCTCCAATCTTGAGGAATCACTCCATATTTGTATGATCTAGTAAATAAGATATAATGGTACTGTAAGTTCTTTCTGAAGGGCTCTCAGATCATCATTACTAATTCTGTCTCCTCCCTGTGCTTTGTTAGTTTGCGTGTTTTTTTTCAATATAACATAATTTGATTTCAGTTTCTGTGGCTATATGGATGCCACTTGGACAAGTTATCACCCCCTTTGTGTAACCAAACTGTTTTTGGGTAAGATTTTGTTAATATATCTATAATATTTTGTGTCTGAGAATACATTTTAGAATCTACACATGATTTATCAATTTGTATGTCTTTACTCCTTCCACATCTATGCTCAATATCTTTATACAAATTTTCTTCAATTTCTCCTTGATCTTGTCTCACACTATGCTTAATTTGTTTGTCCAGTTTGTTTATTACAGTTTTCAAAGTTGTAGTTCGACTACTCTTCAATGTCCTATATTTTTTGTCTCTCACCTTAATCAGGTATCTTGTTCTTATGGAAATATATCCCCTGACATTGTATGCCTAGATCCTGATGTTAAATATTTGTTTGATTGTTTGCACTCAAGCAATTTCTCTTTCAAAACTTTCCACATTCCATCTGCAGTTTTCCACTGAACACATCACTCCAGTTAGTTTTACATAGTGACTGTTTTGCTTGAATATAATCTGCAGTTAATCTTTTTCTGCATTGGTTTAGATTTCAGTTTGGTAGAATTATCTAGCAACAAATTAACTTTATAACCCTATGATCATTGCACATCCATGGTGGTAAAACTTGAATTGAAGTAACAGTAATTTCTTTAGGAACACAAACAATGTTCCATGCCATGGTAGTTTTTTTTTTTTTTTAATCTGAAGCAATTGCTGTTCCTGAACATATGTTGTGAATAATTTCCTTAATAATGTTGCTGAATCAATATTATTCCAATTTGTTTCTGGTAAATTTATGTCCCCAGCTAATATTATTCTTCCCTCCTGTGTTTCATGCAAGAAATATATGAACTCCTTTAGGTCATCAGCACTTGCGTTTGATGGCCTGTGCACTCCAGCAATTGTTATATGTTCCAGGGTTGTCTTTATTGTCATAGTTATACAATCAGTATTACAGTATTGGTGTTATCACAGAACATGTAATAATCACATGTCTCATAACTATCATTAATACCTATCATAACACCTCCACCTGATTTTTTGTTTGAAAGTCTGTTACAGTAAAAACATTTATTCCCTGACAGAACTGATTTCTAATCATTGTTCTTTAACCATATTTCACAAATGACATCAATCTTGTGGAAGCGTAGCACATTTTCCAATAAAAAACTTTATTATTAATGCTAGCATTAACAATCATCAGAGATGCATTAAATGCTTCTGTGAACTGTTTATTTTAACCTGGCAAAAATCCTGCCCAGTGTTTCCCAAATACTGCAAAATATCTGCTGCAAAAATTCTCTTCCCTGATCTTAACAAATTCATGCCATCCTGTCTCAACACATGTGCCCAAAACTAGGCTTGGATGCTCTACACATTTCCATTTTTTGAAACGGGACATTTTTCCATGTAGACATTTACCCCCAAAAAACTTTTCATTCACAGTGACCTGACTATCCTTTCTATATGTGATTTGTGAAAAATACGTCCTATCACCAGTGCAAGCTATACTATCTAAGAGGGCTGTGAGTCCTTGCGGATGAGATCATTTGTACTGACAAGAATGAAAACAGACCCATACTTCCTTGCATTAAGGCATTCCAAAGCTTGTCTCACGTCTTCTATTTTTGTTCCTGACAAGCATAACACTATTTAATGCTCATTATCTTCTCTGCAAATGTAAGTATCAGTTCCTCTAATAATAGAATCTCCAATTACAAGAACATCTTTTCTGACCAGATCTAAAGAATCTTCAACTTCTAATACATTAACATCTGCCCTATCAGTTGTTACAAAGGAATGATCTTCTTCACCATTAGTCTTATTAATCCCACTGTTTTCATTGCGTATTAAATTTGCAAGCATACAATTGTCATCCAGCTGGCTTTGTACATCCATAGCTTGAACCATGCAGTCAACATCTGCCTTTCTAATCTTTTTTCTTAACACTAATGTTCATTCCTTCCGCATTCAGTTTTGATTTCTTCCTTTTCACCTGCCCCTTGCCTCTTTTTTCTACCTTCTCTTTTGGAAGAATTACGCTTTTTTTCTGTAGACTGAAGGTTTTCTGATAGAAAAATTTTATCATTCTCTGTAATCTGTGTTTTACATAACAAAACATGGTCCTTTCTAGCATGTATTCTCTGTACTTTACAAACTTAAGCAGCAGGAGTCATGGCAAATGCCTGCATAGGTGCAAGGAGAATTACAGCAACTGCATTGTATAACCTTGGACGGCATTGTCCTTACAGGGAACAATAAAGCAAAGAAACAGCATTACATACACTATAATGAACCAATGACACTGACAAATTTTTATCACATCATTGTCAGTCCAAAACCAGTACACTACACTTAAGAAGTTAATCTCCTACTCCCCCACCAGAGGCTGGCCTGCTGATCTGACAAGGGATTATATTAACAATGTCTGATTCTCTCAGCAATGCAGGAAACAAAGGGGTACTCTGGCAGGGATGACAACTGGTGGCATTGACGGTTAACAGGGTAGTCAAAATATAGGCAAGCTGTGTCCCTTCTTTAACAAGTAGCATTTCTTCTAGCGTCATCCCACAATACCTTATCTAATACCATCTCCATTCACTACTGCTATGACAAGAAATTAAGTATTTCTTCAAGTAGGCTGTCCTGACTGACTCAAAACTTTCTGAATACAAACATCTCCATCCACCAAGACCTTCCTAGTTACTTCCTCAGCTTTATTTCACCCACAATGCATTGCAATGTCTGACACAAATGTCTTAGAAGCTTTGCTCTACCTAAATCTTGCTCAGACACAGATGGTAAAAACTTAAAGGCTGTACTTTGAAACCCATACAAAGGATGTAGTACAACTTCTTTGTCTCAGCACTGAAATCTATTAAATCTGGGAAAGGAATGTGATATAAAGGAACTTGAGAAAGAGGGAGTGTACAGATATTTTGGAATTGATGAAGGATTGACAATAAAACATGAACAAATACAAGCAAAACTCAGTAAGGAATATTTTAGAAGACTAAAATTAATACGGAAAATAGCCCTGACATCTAGGAACAAAGTTTAAGCTACAAACCAATTTGTTTGTTTTTTTCTGATTTATAGCTTTGGGGGTGACTGTCTGGCCCTAAAAGGTACTAGATCAGCTGGACAGGAAAACAAGAAAAATGCTTCACATTTATCAAATGATATATAAAAAGCAATGTATACCAAGTTCTGAAGGAGGTATGGGCCTCCTCAAAATTGATTACATGTATAGAGCTGCAATTGTAGGACTGCATACATATTTCCTGACCTCAACAAATTCAAACATAGTGAACATTTTGAAACATGAAGATAGCAAATCTAACATGACTTCCCTGATTAGTTTAGCAGAAGTGTATCGGTGTCCAACGGGAATGGAAACCAAACCAGAAGTAGACAAAAATCGGGCAACAACTGAATGCGCCAAAAAAGAAAAAAAGAGAGAGAAAGAATATATGGAGAAGGATCAGATGAGAAAGCAAGGAATATAAATATAGTTGCAAGTACAGAAAACTCCTGGAACAACCTCATGTTGATCAGATCTTTCACAGGAATGGTTAAGGAGAGATGAATTTGAACCACAAGATGAAAGCTTAATATTAGCAGCCCGGCATAATAGACTACTTACACATTGGTTTACAAAGTCCAATGAACATGTGGGAGAAACAGACAAATGAGGTTTCTGTAAAACAGAACTGGAAACAGTTGCACATCTTATTGATGGGTGTGATACACTAATAGCAGAGGACCTGTACATTGAAAGGCATAATAATGTAGCAAGACTGCTGCATTAGGGATTGTGCTAACATTACAATATTGAAGTAGCTGAGAAGCACTGGAAACCTGAGCCACAAAGCATTACAGAGAATGATGACGTTTATATCACATGGAATTACCTATTACCAACAGTTCATAAAACAGATTCAAGTTAACTAGATATAGTAGTCCATGAAAGTAAGACAAAAAGTAGCACTGATTACTGAAATTGCTATACCCAGTGATTATACTGTCTTATGTAGAGAGAGAGATAGTCATAAAATACCAGGATTTGCAGGCAGAAACAAGGGTAATATGGAAGGAGGATACCCAGACAGTTCCCATAGTAGTAGGAGCAATGGGTCTCATAAAAAAGAATTTACACTCTTATTTAGATAGTCTACCAATACATGTAACTCCGTATGAATTGCAGAAATCGTCACTTCCGGGTATGCTGTGGGTGCTGCAAACAGCATTTTTGGTTAACATCAAAGACTGAAATAATACTGATTTCAAAGGCTTCAATCATACTTTGGCTTAGAAATGGGGCCATTTCTGTCATGGCATTAGAAACCCAAAAGATTTGGAGAAATTAAACCCTGAAATCTCTTTTCCAAATTATAAAGGAGAACATCTTTAAATAATTTTTAAAACTCAGTCACAGCTACTCTTCCAAAAGCTCTAGCCATCATAATCAAGAGTAACAAAACAATTTATTTATTTCCAGTTTGATGACCGAGGAGGTCCACTGGGCTCAAGAAGCCTGTTTTCAGTGGAGGCCTGCGGAGAAAAGCTCCAAAAATACAGTAACAATAAGCAATAAAGTATTATTATTTGTCTTTCGGCTTTTCCCGGTTAGGGGTCGCCACAGCGGAACTCCGGTCCGCTAATGACTGGCAGTTGGTTTTTATGGTGTCGAGTTGCCAGCCCGACGCCCAACCTTCAATGAAGGCACGCCCATTCAACGCATGTCTTTCGAACACTCACTAGACCGCAGGGAGGACATGCAGACTCCACACAGAAGGCACTCCCAACCCAAGCCAAGAATCGAATGGGAGAACCTCTTGCTGTGAGGCAACAGCGCTACTGCTGAACCGCCGCGGAATAAGCAATAAAGTATTATTGCATATCCATAATACACAGTGACAATAAGCAAAAAGTTGTAATACATAGCAAAACTTATTAGGGTACAGTTAGAAAAAGTGGAACATGTATTGCATACATACATTTATATTTTATATTCTTACATACATTTGTACTAGGATTGGGACAAGTTGAAACAGATGATTAGTTGCACTGAGGAAGTAGATGAGAGTAAAGTTATAAAATAGCAATTGTTATTCAATTCACTGTAGTTATTCATTTGAACGTAGTTACAGACTGACATCTGTAAACACAATTTTGCATAGAGGAGTGAATGTAGGTGGAAAGTACATTATTTAAAAAGTATAGATTTGAGACGGACAGTAAAGAACTAGAGAAGGTGGGGTGTATATGTCACCATTCAGGATAAGAAGTGTATACATCATCATTCAGGATAAGAAGTGAGGATAATTTAGTTAAATAGCATCAAAGTTTAAGAGTTACCAATAGAGAGAATCTTCCCCAGAAAGGGGAAAGAGGACTGTTGGTAAGCTATTTACAATATGTACATTTAAGATATAGAATGTTAAGTAATGTTATATTCAAAGTGAGGCTACTATGTATATACAAGTGTACATTTTTTATTTTATTTATTTAAGAGCCCACCCAAAAGCACAAAGTAACCTAAATTCACTACCTGCTATCAGTAATAATTGATACATTTCAGTCTCAGTTACATATAACTGCTTTCTTGACAGACGCTACAATACAAACTGCTTTTTATGATGCCAGGAGCCTTAAGCACCATACTGCACCACTGGCATTGGTTTCAACTAACTGAAAGTAGACTCAATTTTTAAATGATCCAATGACAATCAACAATATCCAAAACATGTATAGCAGTCTTGACTCACATGCCTATGCTATTATCACAAAACTTGCACTAAAGTGAACATATACTAGATTGCTGGGCTGATGGGATGGTCCAGGTAGCTGGCTTGCTGCATACTTTGCTTTGACTGCTACTGCAGACAGTGCACATGGAAGCTCAGAAGAAAGAAGATACCTTTATATTTTTACTGGGGCATTCAACAGGGCATACTATTTCACAGACTGGGCACATGCCTTAGTGTGCCCTACTGTAGTGTCATCCACTAACAATGGCAGCATTCCCTTCGTAGCAAGATCTTGTGCCTTCCATGAACTCATGAACTCAAGAACAAAACTGTGAGGTGTAGCCATAGAGTCACCCCTACTGTCTCATGGCAGATACTGCACAATACTAGCACAGAATTCTTAGAGGTCTTAATGTATCACAACAAAACTGCATACCACATCATTATTAACTATACACCTCCTTCAATCTCACCTACACAGCATAGTGATCACCTACACTGACTTTACATTCTACTCATCAAGCCTAACACCTTTTTATGGGAGACTTTAATTGACCTGCCTGGCAACTGGAAAACTTATACAATCTACAATAAATACATCTAGAGATTCCTTAACTTTGTGAATATCAACCAAGAGTATTGACCTCCTTGACTTGCCCTTACAAATTAACCTCACTGCTATTCTATTCTACTTTCCTGGTAAAATCTGATAACCTAGCCGTCAGCTTCACCCTCAGCATCAGCCTTCCCACCCATGAAAAAACAAAACAGTATTTTAGGATTACTCTAAAACAAACATCTTATTACTATTTACAGATACCCTGGACAAGCACAAATGGCTTATTCTGATGAATAAATCTACTTATGATGCTGCTGTTACACTGAGATACCCTTGAGACCTCCACTTCCTTAAGAATAGATGTGTAGACATGGCCATTCCCATCTGTCACAAGAAAGTACAGTTATGTAAGTAAACTTACCATAACAGCAGATGTTGAAATAATAACTGCTGCAGTAGCCTTAGTGATATGGGTCATATCCTGCCAAGGACATAAGAGCTGGTCAGCTTCCAAAGCTTCAGGACAAATTCGATGTCCCCAAACTGTTAGGCAGCTTGAGGTGAGCTGACTAAAAGACACGTTTGGGTGTGAAGCCCTTCAGAGATTTCCTGCCAACAGAAGGATGGAGGCTGAGTCCTGAAAGGACAAAGTTACAAACAGCATAAAAACAAATGTCCACACCCTGACATAACAAGTACACAAAAAAACAAGGTGGTTGGAGGGAAGGAGCATCTACCGTCATGGTAAGTCTAATTACACAACTGTACTGTGTTCACCACACTAATCACTGCTGCAGTAGTCTTAGCTGTATGGGTAGATTACAGTAGTTTACTATAGTGGGAAAATTAAATGAGAAGAGTCCTGGAGCACCTGGAGAATTGTCCTGGCACAGCCTGAGCTGGACCTAGAGAAGGAATTCACCTTATAGTGCTTTGTAAAAGTATGTACAGAGGACCAATAGCAGCTTCTAGAATACTTCTAAAAATCCAACCCTTTCCAAAAAGCCACTGATGAAGGCAAGGCCCCAGAAGACTAGGTCTTGACCCTGCCTGGAATAGTTTTGTTATGGTGAGTATAACAAAAGGTAATACCCTTAGACAATAATTTAGAAATGGTCTGTTTTGTTGCAGGGTGTCTCTTCTTCTTACCTTCACAAGAAATGAAGAATTGATCTGAATATCTGAAAAATTAAGTTCTGTCAAGATAGTTTTTCAGTGTTTGTGGACAGCCAAGATATGAAATGTCCTTTCTCCCTTCATTTTTCGGTTCAGGAAAGAAAACGGGGAATTGGATAAACTGGCTTAAAGTAAACTAGGGTACCACTTTAGGCAGACATGAAAGATTAGTTCTCAAAGAATCCCTGTCTCTATGGTAAATGAGAGAGGGCTGACTTGCCATAAGAGCTTGCAACTCCGATACCCTTCTTGCAGATGTCAGAGCAATCAGTAAAACTGTTTTCCATGTTAAGAACTTCAAGTCAGCCAGGTTAGCTGGTTGAAATGGAGCAAGTGTTAGTGTCTTTATCACAAAATTAAGATCCCAAGGAGGTGACACCAGTTTTCTTGGAGGCCTCTTATGCAAAACCCCTTTCAAGTACATTTTCACATGAGACTACATTGAAAGAGGAGGATCCATGGGTAGACATGCTGAAATGGCCAATAAATGAACCTTGATAGAAAAATAAGAAAAGCCATAGGACAGGAACTCACACAAACACTGTTAAATCAGAAAACAATTAGCCCTGAATGGATGCTGTTTACATTGTTGTCACCAACTAGAAAACTTTCTTTCTTGCCTTCATTAGTACCTGCTGCAGATTATCAGTAAAAATGTGTCGAAAATGAATTAATACCCTATCATCTAGGTAGACAGTTGCAATTGACTGATGTTGGGCTGTATCAAAACCCCCTGTTCTTATGTGAGTAGATCCAGTCTGTGAGGAAATGTGGCAATTGCCATTAGCCATTTCCAAATAAAGGCAGAACCAAGTTGCTTAGAATAGAAAGGAGTCACAAAAATGATCTGGGGGATTCCTCTGAATCTTCACAAGTACCAAGGATATTAGGGTAAAAGGATGGTCATGTCTTTGGAACAAACTACCAACTCATGTGAAACAGAGCACGTCTATGACACTGTTCAAGAGGAACCTGGATGTGTGGATGGGGCACTGTACATTCTTACCATGGAAAGCACCCATAACCCTCCTGGACATAGGCAGTCATCACTAAATACAATCTTGGGTATTTACTAGTACCTCTACAGTATTACATTAGGTCAAAACTGATAGGCTTAAAATGACTATGGGACTATAGCCTACTAATCTCCTACGATCATATTATCCTGTCCAACAAAAAGAAAAGGCCTCTGTCTTCCAGGCCTTCTTGCATGGAGACCAGGAGAGAGGAGGCAAAGAGGTCAGCTAGTGGAAATCCTCACAGAAGGATCAAATCTTGGAAGACTCCCTGATCTAGTTTCCATTCGTGAGGGTCTGTCCTGATCCTGCTCAGCTTGTCTGCCAGATAGTTTTACTCTGATGGAATGTAAGATGCCTGTAGTGTAAGACTGTGCTGTGAAGACATATCACAAGCTATCACAGCTAGTTGGCAAAGGGGGTACAGCCTGGTACTCCTTTGCCAACTGACATGACTGTGGCATTGTCAGTATCCACTTGAAGAGGTCCTGGGATCCAAACATGGTTCAGAGATTTGAGTGCCTTGACTGGGGCAAGCATCTCCTTGATATTTATGTGCTTGCATTTGTCCTTGGTGTACCACACCCCCTGCACTTTTATCCCTCTTGAAACTGCTCCCTTAGAAAGTCTGAGGTGTTTGTGGTGACTGACTTTGGAACAGGAATGCATATGGGGAAACCTGGATTTAAGTATATTTGTTGCCTCCACCAAATGATCTCTCTTCTGACAAACTCCAGCACTAGGATTTTTAGCACTAGGAACATCCTTGAATAATAACTTTACCCTACCTGGGAAGGTGGAACTGATTCTATCACTCATGCTTACAGCATGTGATGAAGAACCCCTGGAAACAAGAGAGTCTGATCTGGAGGATGAAGAATGACCCTCTAGAAGGGAAGAATTCCCCTCACTGCCATCTGTAACCTTGATGAATGATTTTCAAAACCCATTTGTTTAAAACTATCTTTTCTGGAAGAAAAAAAGGGGTCAGGGTGGGAGGGGTCATAAGGTCTCTTGTATAATCTTTCAGACTTGTTGGACTGTCCTTGGTTTTGGGAGGTTGAAGAATTTTTTTAGGAACCACTTGCCATTTCTTCTTAAATGATTGTTTAACTGTATTTTGTTGTGAATGTTTATTTTGCTTTTTTGCCAAAATTGAATGATGATGAGATATAAAATCCCTTGGAAAATATGAAAAAGAATGGCTGAAAAATCTTAGAGAAAGGGTGAATTTAAAATCTAATTTTTAGCATGTAATCTGGGAGAATTACTGAGAATGCAGCCATGTAGACCTTCTCAAAATAGTAGCCCTGGAAAAGTAGTAACAAGTACTGACCTCTACAATAGAAAAAAGTAAATTATTTAAAGCAAAGTTTTCCACACAAGAAACTGCAGATAAAAAATTCCTCACACTTTCACAATTAGTCAGAACAAACTTTTAACATATGAGACTGACAACTCAAAATTCTGAAAATCAAAGCTGCAGAAATATACATACCTTGGAATAATTTTCCCATACCTATCAGAAAGAGTAAGACTGGACCTGACTAAGTGCTTAGCCGCAACAGGATCAACTAGAGCTATAGCTGCTGGGTCAGGCTTGGGAATATTTTTTAGAAATTTAAAAGACTGAGGAACTTTATAAAAAAATCCATGACCTCCATGCACTAATTGACTTAATTCTCCTGACATAACCATTTTGACTGAAACTTGGCTTAAGCCACAAGTCAAAGACAATTAAATACTTCCCCCAGGGTTCAACATATATAGACTTGATCGTCAAAATAAACGTGGAGGAGGTGTAGCAATAATGTTTAAACAAAACCTAGCCCTAGAAGTTATCAACACCACACTTCCTACAGCTAACAATGCAGAATTATTCATCACCAAACTGAATAAGAACAAGACACTTATAGTGGCTATCGATGTCCCTCCAGGAGATAACACTAGCACAGTTGAAGACATACTTCACTGGCTATCCACAACCTTCCACCAAGAAACCATAATTATGGGTGACCTCAACACTGACTGGTCCACCTATAATTCCAATAATCCATCCAATTTCATAAACTTATATGGTTTCTCCCAGCTCATACAAACCCCCCAAGAATAGACAAAACCTCCAACAGACAATCCATCCCTTCTAGCAGGATGCCTCTCCAGTACCATAAGTGACCACCTACCCATATACCTAATCAGAAACAATCTTAGTCCACCTAGACAAGTAGTCTATAGGCTAATCCGCAACAAGAAAAAATTTAATACCCACATTTTCAACTACCTCGTCCAACAAATTAACTGGTTCCCCCTCAAAACACTACCACTAGATGACTCTGTTTAATACTTTAATACCACCTTCCTCAACATCCTAAACAGCCTGGCCCCCAGCAGAATAGCTAGAATAAAACTTCACCACACACCCTGGCTTAGAAACAACACCAAAGACCTATTAAAAGAAAGGGATAAGACATGGGAACACTGGCTAACTAACAAAAGCAAGGGCGACCTTCTACTTTTCAAACAACTTAGGAATAAAGCCAAATCCCAGATAAAAGCTGGCAAAAAAGCCTACTACATCACTGCACAGCAATAGAACAAAAACAACCCCTCAAAATTCTGGGCCACTATAAACAAACTCCTGCAACCTGGTTGTACGTCCACCCCCAATCCTACCACACCCCCATCAAATTATAACATTGCAACACAATTCAATTCCTTTTTCATAAACACAATTCACTCACTTATTGACTATGACCAAAACATCACTACTACAATCCCCGTAGCCAACAATGAGGGTGTAAACTCCTTCTCCTTTAACCCCGTCCCAACCCATACCATAAAAAAACTACTCAGTAAGCTCAAGCCCACCAGCCTAGCTGCTGACAGCCTCCCATCAGAATTCCTCAAAGCTGCCTCCGAAGTCATAGCCTACCCCATTTCTATAATTTCTGTCTTCCAATATATAGATGACTCTACCTGATATGCTCCGTCCCCCCTCTAACACAACTATAGGCTATAACACAACAATCCTTCCTAGAAGGAGAATCCTGGCTAACTAACACTAACATCATTCTGATCCCAAACAAGACCAAACTCATGCTCTTTCTCCCCACCAAAACACCCAATCCCTCAGCCACTTTTCAAATCCACTCATCCAACAACACAATCAAACACCAGCTCACATGCCAAATTACTAGGTGTCAGAATTGATAGCAAATTAAAATTCGACCTACACGTCTCTCAAACCATTAAAAAACACACATCAAACTAGGCTCTCTTTACCGAATTAATCCTTTCCTAACTAGCCATTCTAGACTAAGCATCGCCAGGACTCATCTCTTATCTACTGTTCTTTATGCTTCTCCCATCTTTACAAACCTTAACAAAACTGACCTTACCAAACTTGAATCAGCCTACAATAAAATAGCCAAGTTTGCCACTAGCTCCCCATATAGGTCCCACCACTGCTCTGCCCTGCATCAAATACATTGGCTAGAATTCCCACCACAACTAACCTATACCCAACTTGTCTTTACTCACCAACTAATATACCAGCCAAACAGAACTCCAGCCCTACAACAATTTCTCCAGACATATACCAACACTCAGCAACTCCGATCCTGACACAAAACACTCCCCCAAGTATCCAAAAGCAAAAACAAAGCCGGGGACACCCTCTACTCCCACCACATTTCTAAACTTTGGAACTCAATCCCTCAACACATCCTAAATGCTACCAACCTACACCAATTAAAAACTCTGCTCAAAGGCCACCTCACGAACAACTGGCTCTGCTTCTGCACCAAGCCAGGCTATTAACACATAAGGCCACATCAAATTTCATCCCCTAAACTTTATAGTCTCCATGTATACCCCACTCCCACATGTTAACACCAAGTATCAGCTACCTACAATAAGAGCATAATCTGATAATTTTTTTTTTTTTTTGTAAGGGTATACATATGTACAGGTATTAAAGTATACTCAAATGATCAACTAAAGATGGACCCCTGACCTCACAAAAAAAAAAAAAAAATATATATATATATATATATATATATATATATATATATATATATATATATATATATGGGTCCCCTTCAAAATCCTGAAAGCTCAAAATCCTGAATCTCAAAATCCCGAACTCAAAATCCTGAAAGCTCAAAATCCTGAAAACTCATAATCCTGAATCTCATAATACTGAAAAACATACAGGACACCAACACTGATGTGTGATTGTGCGGACATTCGGGTTAGGGAGCAGGTCAGGTAAGTGTGCGATTGTGATGGATGTTAGGGTTAGGGGCGGGTTAAGTGAGTTAGGGTTAGGGTGCGGGTGAGGTGATTGTGCGATAGTGACAGAATTTGGGCTTAGGGGCAGGTTAAGTGAGTTAGGGTTAGGGCACAGGTGAGGTGAGTGTGCGATGGATGTTAGGGTTAGGGGCGGGTTAAGTGAGTTAGGGTTAGAGATGTGGTGAGGTGATTGTCGATAGTGACAGAATTTGGGGTTAGGCGGTTAAGTGAGTTAGGGTTAGGGCACAGGTGAGGTGAGTGTGCGATAGTGATGGACCTTAGGGTTAGGGTCTGGGTTAGGGTAAGTGGATAGATAGTAGTGTATGTGCAGTGTAGTGTAGCTGCAATGGATCACCAAATCTAAAGTATTACTATCCAAACAAAAAAACCCCTGCCAGATTCTTTAATGACTAGACTAAGCATCGCCAGGACTCATCTCTTATCTACTGTTCTTTATGCTTCTCCCATCTTTACAAACCTTAAGAAAACTGACCTTACCAAACTTCAATCAGCCTACAATAAAATAGCCAAGTTTGCCACTAGCTCCCCATATAGGTCCTACCACTGCTTTGCCCTGCATCAAATAAATTGGCTAGAATTCCCACCACAACTAACCTATACCCAACTTGTCTTTACTCACCAACTAATATACCAGCCAAACAGAACGCCAGCCCTACAACAATTTCTCCAAACATATGCCAACACTCAGCAACTCCGATCCTGACACAAAACAATCCTCCAAGTATCCAAAAGCAACAACAAAGCCGGGGACACCCTCTACTCCCACCACATTTCTAAACTTTGTAACTCAATCCCTCAACGCATCCTAAATGCTACCAACTTACACCAATTAAAAACTCTGCTCAAAGGCCACCTCAGTAACAACTGGCTCTGCTTCTGCACCAAGCCAGGCTATTAACACATAAGTCCACATCAAATTTCATCCCCTAAATTTTATAGTCTCCATGTATACCCCACTCCCACATGTTAACACCATGTATCAGCTACCTACAATAAGAGCATAATTTGATCATTTCTTTTTTTTGTAAGGGTATACATATGTACACATATTAAAGTATACTCAAATGATCAACTAAAGATGGACCCCTGACCTCACAAAAAAAAAAAAAAATATATATATATATATATATATATATATATATATATATATATACACACACAACTATTATATTTTAATAACTTTCCCCTTTTCACTAAAGTGCCTACTGTATATTGTACTTTCTTTATTGTCTCTAGATTTTTCTGTTAAATTCTATGTAAAACCGACACTGTACCTGTCAATGTTGTTTTTGTTTTATTGGCGCTTTCCTCCCCGGGTCTCCACTGAAAATGGGGTCACACCCAGATGGACTATCCCAGTCAACAAATGTAAAATAAATAAATATATTCTATCTGCCTTTTAGGAACAGCTGGCTGGTTATCAGGAAACCTGCATTCAGTAATACACACATCCTCTAAAGCAGACAACAGCAGGAATGGGTGTAAGATCTGGAAAAATCCTTCTGTAACAACTCATAGTACTTTCTGATGAACTGAGGAACCTCAGTGTTCTCCCACTGAAAATGCTGGTACACACTAGCAATTGTCTCAGAGAAAGGGAAACCTCCACAGGGAGAGTCACAAACTGAGCTCTACTGAGTCTGAATCAGAAATCTGAGGGGAAAATGTATCTTTCTCTGCATCTTCCTGCTCAGATTCAAAATCTTGAATCTCTTGAGGAAAAGGGATATCCTTCTTTCTTTTACCAAATCTACTTTACAAGAATCAATATCCTGAATTAAACTATTCCTATCCAAAGAAATTTGAGGAGGAATAGATGCATGCATGGCTTTCTGTTTCTTTTTGACAGGAAAAATAGGGCCAACCATGTTAATAATGGCAGCAGCAGCTTCCCTGGAGATGGGCCCAGCATTTTGACACAAGACGAACACCTTCTCTGTTCCTTCCTGCAGGACCAACAAGAGTGTCTCTCTCTTTTCCACTGAAGGTATCACAACAGTTCCAGAGGAAGTGGCTAACTCCTGATTCACAGAGGATGCAGGTGCTACACCAGTGGGATACGTGGCTAAAGATGAGTGGTTTGATATACAACAAATGGCCACAGTAGAGTCACTGACTTGTAGAGGAGGCAAATTGCTAGCCTACTGGGGTGGCCAAAGGTTGTTTGGTTATTTTTTTCTTTTTGTGGCTGGAAGAAGAACTGACTATAGGACATGTAGCCTGTTCCACGATCAAGCTGAAAACGGTGCCTCTTTCCCGGAGAAGACAAGCAGCAAATGCTGTTAAACACTACCAGTCTAAATTCCTTCTTGAGGTAACCAAACCCCACAACACAGCAGGGGAGTCGCTCTTCTCCAATTTTGTATCCAAAACATGGAACTCACTACCTACACACACATCTTCCATCATATCCTTACCACAGTTTAAAAACTCACTAATAACTCACCTCAAGTCAGCCTGGCTCTGCTCCTGTAATGGACCAGGCTAGCCTTTAGACTTACTCCTCATTGTCTTCCATTAGTTTCATGATGTTTAACAGCTCTTTCATAGCAAATTATGCCTATTGCCTATGTAAAATCATAAGTACCTTGCCCACTGATTGATTACTTGTATATAATTTTGTTGTAACTGTGTCCGCATTTGTTCTTGTGGTCATATCTACTTAATTTATGTCTTTTTTCTATGCAAATTTCCAAAATTGTTTTTAAATGGTGTACTTGATTTGCCATAACTATGCTGTTTATTGCTTATCACATTTGTTCATATTGTTTTTTTAAATGTGGAGCTTTTCTCCTCGGGCCTCCACTGAAAATGGACATGTTTCCAGTGGACTTTCCGAGTTAACAAATGCAAAATAAATAAAAAATAAAACAAATAAATAAGTTACTTTTTTGATAGTAAAACACAGTAAAAAGTATTTTAAAATACTATTCCAGCCCCACAAAAGTAAAATAAGCACAACTTCTCAACAGAAAAAAATGTTTTGTTACTTTATACCACTTTTAAACTTACAGGAAAAATGAGCTCTCTGTTTAAAAGTATGCTACAGTCTTATGACAGTCCATTAAAACCCTACACTTCTACCTTTAAAATAACTTTCCTAAAGAGAAAAGTGATAAAACAGCAACACAAATAAGAACATGGAAATTCTACCCCCACAGGGAACTTAGCCCAACAAAAGAACAGCACAAGCCAATAATAAATCCTCGAAAGCCTCAGATCAGTGTACTCTTTGGCAACGTAAACCTCTGAAGGGCTTTGCACACAAACTTATAGTTAATTAAATCAGCTTGACCTGTCTGATAGCTTATGTGTGTGGAAGATGCTCCAAAGCTTTGGAAGCTGGTCGGCTGTTATATCCTTGGCAGGATATAACCCATATAGCTAAGGCTGCTGCAGCAGCGATCAATATGATGAACAACAGTATAACTTCAAAAATAAACCAGTGTGGTGGAATGACTACATACATCAACTCTAGGTAAAAGAAGAAGCTTATGATTCTTTTTAAAAATTACCCCACCACCACCACCACCACCACCACATTGTAAAAGCAAATTAAATGTTTTAAGCAAGACTCTCAGGCATACGATTTGAGAATGCAAAGGCAGTTAAGAACTTAAAAATGTTTGCAATATTAAGGACAACCACAAGGCTTTCCACAGCTACATTAGGAACCGAAGAGTAACATCTATTTCTATTCCAGACTTATCTCCTATGGTGTATCCCACACTAACTCAGGAACTTTGGCTAATATGTTTGCTGATAAATTTACTTTCAACGTGACACTCCCCATACAACTGCATTCTTCTCTTATTACTTAATTGCTAGTTACAGATCCCCATAAATGGCTTCCAAAGATGGCAGAAATTACCTTAATACCACTGAGGTGTTAAATATCCAACCAAATATTTTTTTGCTAGGGAACTTTAATTACCAAAGCATTGACTGGCACACTTAAACCTCTAAAATGGATATGCTTAATATTTTTCAGACTTTGCTAATATGAATACCTTGTAAAACACATTGTAAAACTACCCCACTAGAGGCTTTAATAGCCTTGACTTGATCTTTACTAACCAAGTCTCACAAGCCATGTACCCAACCATGCATCTCCTCATCCCTAGTAAAATATGACCACAAAACAGTTACCTTCTATGTCAAGATTACTGATCCCACCCCTACCACAAAGTGGAACCAACTCTAGGGACTTCTTACTTCAGACTATAGAAGACCTATACAAAATTTTCAAAAATGGACCCAACTAAGAGGGCTGACACATTCATCTCCAATTTATACTATCATCTAAACAGCTGCATAGATAAATTTATACCCATCTACCCTAAATAAAATGGTAAATTCAGGAATAAACCTCTCTGGTGGAACTCTTGTATCAATAAACTTTACAACAAAGAAGGAAAACAATGAAAAGTTGTAAAAAAATATCCAACCCCTACCCCATGATCACAATGAAACATGCCAAGAAGGAAATTAACAACACTATTAGAAAATGTTAAGCACAGAGAAACAAAAGGAAACTACAAGTTTTTCTTCAGTTATATCAGGAACTTAAGGAACAATGTTCAACAATGCACTGAGTTCATCGATAATAATATTATACATTCCAATCCCAAGGATACAACCAATATATTAGCAGACAAATTTAGTACTAATTTAACCCCACCCAATCACACTGTTGCATCACTATACTTGAAAAATTATTTTCCCCTGAAATCATCTTGGAAAAAATCTTAAAGTTCGTGTCAAAGACTACAAATAACACTCTTGTGGTTCCAGATAACATATCAGGATACATTCCTATTAGTGCCAAGTGTACATTATGCAAGCTTCAGCTTAAACTGTTCAGCCTCCTCCTCCATACAAGTGTGACCTATGTAACTGCAGGTCCTTAAGACTCACCAGCATTATAAGCAAAGCCAAAGAACCTATTACAGATGAACTCATTTATGCAGATACAGGCAACTTAAGTTATCTGGACCTCATTCAGTTTGGTTTTCAGAAGGGCCGATCCTGTCTTCTGAACCTAGTTAGGTTACAGAGGCAGCAGACAATGGTCACTCTGTGCAAGCTGTTTATCTTGACCTCGCCAAGATTTTTGTCACTATCCTTCCTACTGGTAGTACTAAAAAGTTTGACAAACTTAATGTAACCACTATGATGTCCACTGAATTACAAACTGGCTGTCCAACAGATCCCATGTACTGAAAGTTGTTGGTATCCTCTGAGAATAAAACTGCAACTACTGAAATTCCGCAGGATTAGTTTTGGCCCTCTTCTGTTTGGCACTTATTTTGCAGTAATCCAAGGGAATACCCATGAAGTGTGGGTGGCTAAGTTTTTTGCATGACCATAAGCTAGACACTGTTATTCTCTCTTCCACTGACACTAAATTGCATCAAAAAAGGCTCAGATATACACATACCGAGTGCATGCAAAATGGTCTCAAGCAATATGCAGAAAAGTGCAGTCTAGTAGTGTTCAGCAAAAAAGTTGTTCCTACCACATATGTTATAAGTGGTACTCCTCTTCAAACAGATACAGTCATAAGAGACCTGGATACTTATGTCAACAATACTCTTTCATTTCATCATCATGTTTCCACCATAGTCAAGCAATCTTATCTGGCCCCAGTTAATTTCCAAAGGAACGTCTTCAAGATCCAAAGAAGTCATCTTACCACTGTACTCTTCCATTATCAGACCAATCATCATATAGAATGCTCTCTTTGGTGTGTACAAATCCAAGCATACTACTCAACTAGAAAGGCCCAGTGATTTTTAACCAAAACAAATTAAAATCTTTAAATCCTTCAACTATCCTGATAGATTAGCATAAGTCACCTTACACTCAGTACCTTACTGGCTGCTCCAAGGTAACCCGCGTCACTTTTCAAGCCATGAAAGACTCAATAATATTCACCTATTTCTTCTCAAAACTGAGGCTCTAAAAAACCCATACTAAGGACCAAAATTTAAACCATCAGCTAAGCATGACTCATTGGAAGGGTAGTTTCCTAACTCAACTAATTTTCAACCTGTAGAGTAAATTAACCATCAGGTCAAGTAAAGTACTACTTTGTCTGTCTTTAAGGCTAGTTCAGTGAATAGATGAGTAGACACAAACTTACTCCAGGATTATCATGTACAGCCCTGCTTGATTTGGGAGATCGGCACTATTAGGTACTCATAAAGGGTAACAAGGGCTCTTAAGTTTGTCTACTTAATAAAGTTAGGCCTCTTACAGTGCCTGTGATCATTTGCCTAGTATTGTTTCTACATTAATATACTGTCAATATAGTAATCACTTTGATATGCTTTATAATGTCTGTACTCAAACATGCTGCATGACAGTTTTTTATTTGTTGAATTCTAATAAAATGGCCCCATTTCTTTCAGTAATACCTCATTTTTTTCATATCCACCTAAGATAAAAAACATCTCAAGCTGATGTGACATTTGAATAATGTCCTATGTGAAGAGTAGCTCCTCAGGAGTACAGCACCCAACATCCCCTATTTTCCCCAAGATGAACTACAGTGGCATTACTGGGAAATAAATCCAAGTATCTGGTATGGGGAAAGAAACCACAGCTGCCTGCTCTACCTGTTATAGATATTCCAAGGCCATCGAGTCTTAGGACCATTTATGCCTTGCCAGTACTTCTCTCAAGCCACACATCATATCCACGAGGGTCATGCCAGTCAATCCTGGGATAAATTTGTGAATACTTATACAGTCATGTAGGTTATGCTTAAAGAGAGATAGTCACACACACACATGCGCAGGACGTTTATTCTAGAGGTTTGTGTGGTTCTGCATTAAAAAAACGTTCCCTCCACTGTGTTTTATTTAACATTTGACAAAGATTTTGGTTCTTGGTTCTAGTATTGGTGGAGCCACTGGACTTGTTGATACAGAAATCCAGGTCAACCAGATCTATCATAGTGCGGTAAAGCAAGGCAGATCTTTCCCCCTCAAAAGTTTAAGACAGTGCAAAAATGGACAGAGTTTTCAACCTTTCTTGATAGTTCACAGACATTAGGCCTGTGATCTTTATGGTTAGGAACCTTTAAGGCTTTTCTAACTGTTTGATATATTTAGTGGGATACATTCCAAATGGGGCACTGTATTCAATACTCAGTCTGATCAATGCTGCATATAAGGGAGTGACCACGTCTTTAGACCTTGAAGATATTCCTTTTGCAATTAACTATGCTAAATAAAAGGATTTCCCAACAACCATGATCACATGATGGTTAAAACAGATGGAATTATCCATCCAAGTTCCCTGGTCCCTGACTATTTATTTATTTATGTAGTGGTGTGTTGTCCATACAGTGTGATGAGAACAAGGGTTTCTTAGTAAAAGTAAAATTTTCAGCATTTAGTTTGGTCCCATTTTTAGTACACCAACAGTTTACTTAAGGGAGAGTTCAAGCTGAAGGTTTTGGGCATTAAGAGGTGGTGATAAATGGAATCCCCTATCCTTGATATATGGTTTTGTAGCGATTTTTGTCCTATTCACAACTAACAAAATGTATATATGTAAATTTTCTTGTGTGTGTTTTTTTTTTCTGTTGTTTTTTTTCTTTTCCTCAAATGTTACTATGATGACTCTGTTTTCCTTTTGTATAACATTATTATCTTGTTAAATATATGGAGCTCTTCTCCCCGGGCCTCTGCTGTATATGGATCTCGTCCAGTCGGACCATCCCGGTTAACAAATGTAAAATAAAATAAATAAATAAAGACTTAATAACTACACCCAGTTTGCAGTCATCTGTCATCTTCAAACTTTGTTATCCATAGGTCTTGGATTTCTGCAGGGTATCTGAGAAGTAAAGTCCAAAATGAGGAGTTCCAGCACCAAGCCCTGATGAGATGTCTGCAAATTGGACATTGTGGGTTCGGTTTCCACTTTGAGGAACAATAGTAGATGTTAGCAGACTAGAAATGTATTTAACTGCGTATAGTCTTTTTAGGGACAGCAACTATAATCATTTATTTTAAATGATGTGTAAGGTTATAGCAATAACCCACGCCTGGGTGTGGGTAATGCTGGATTTACCCACGGTTGGCGTGGTTTGGTCCCGAGGGACCAAACAAAGACAACCGTGGGTAAATTCAGCATTACCCACACCAGAAGTGGTTATTGCTTATATTAATGACATTATTTAAGAAAAGAAATAATTACTTTTCTTAAATAATGGCATTGTATAATGCCTCTTTGCTGCCCTTCCGCAGCTGTCTGGTGTTCCGCGGCAGTTCTGATGTACTGCGCATGCCTACACAGTATATTAGAGTTGTGGGCAAAAGCAACGGAGAACGCAAGATCTCCATTGCTTTTAGTGTCTCGCTATGTTAAATGGGTTTAACATGGCGAGACAGTTTAAAATAAGCAACGGAGATCTCCGTTGCTTATTTTAAACTGTCTCGCTATGTTAAACTTTTAACATAGCGAGACAGGTTTAAAGCAACGGAGATCGCAAGATCTCCGTTGCTTTACTGTGTCACTATGTTAAAGGAGTTTAACATAGCGAGACAGCTTTAAAAAGCAACGGAGATCTGCGTTGCTTTTTAAACCTGTCACTATGTTAAACTCTTTTAACATAGAGAGATAGTGTTTTATAACGGAAAAGTCCGGGCCACCGGACCTTTTTCCGTTAGTATATTGAGGGATTTACAACGGGCACGCTGGTTGGGCTGGCCAATCAGTGTGCACGTTTTAGAGGAGGAATTGTATAATACAAATGTTCATATATGTATTTTGTTAATTCTATATGTTATTCTGTTCTTATATTTTCTTCATGGCTTATTTTATTTCCATTCTATGATGCATTGTAAAGTGAAAGGTTACATAAGTATTATTTGGCACTTATTATCTAATTAAGCTAGTAGGAGAGAGGGGGAAGTGCATTTAAGAAGAACCTGAGTTGTATTTAATTATCTGAAGAAGTCTAGTTACTACACTAGATGAAAAGCTCTTAATTTTACTTGTCATTAGTGTCCTTTTACTCTGTCTACATCTAATAAAGAGCTGAACAGCTAGGGAGCTGTCTGTTCCTGCATTGGTCCTGTCTATAAGCCAATTTGCAACCCATCTAGTGGTATAAGGATTGATGCCTAGTTTGGTGAGTTTATCGGGTCTATATTAGAACACCGAATGTTCAAAATCACAAACACTCTAATGAGCGAAAATACCGGACCTCTAAGTGCTTTTTTTTGGGATCGCAGTACAGTGAAAATAAGAATATTTACCCTTTCCTCACTGTAGTGCAATCTTGGAGTTGGAATATATATTTAGCAGGGAGTGTGGGGCGGTGCAGCCCCACACAATTAAGAGTTCGAGGTCTGGCATTTTCGCTCATTAGAGCATTTGCAATTTTGACCATTTGGTGTTCTAATATAGACCCAGTTTATCAATGATACCCGACTGGGGAATGGTATCAAAGGCCTTGGCCAGGTTGAGGAAGACTGCATGCACTGCCTTACCCTCATCCACAGCCTTGGTGACTGCCTCGAAGAAGTCAACCAGGTTCAGCAGGCAGAATCTCCCCTTGATGAAGTCAAACTGTGTGGGATCAAGAGTTTGAAGATTGCCTATATTTTTTGTTGAGCAGGTCCATGATGATGCGCTCCATAGTTTTGCATATCAGACTTGTCAGGGTAATGGAGCGGTAGTTTCCAGGGTCTGTAGTTGCTTGTGGAGAGGGATGACTGTAGCAGTGCGCCATTCATTAGGGACAAAGCCTGAGGTAAGGCTGTGATTGAACAGGGTACACAGGTGTGGTGCCACTTTGTTTTGTAGTTCATGCAGGATGTAGCCATGGATATTATCAGGTCCTGGCTTTAGACAATGCAGCTTCTACCTGTGCTTCAGAAATGGGGGGGTACCTGGCTTTCTTCTGGTATTGTGATAGGGCCTTTGGGGAGGAAAGAGGGGTAAAGTTGGCACTGAATCTGTCTGCCAGTATGTTGGCTATATCTGTTGGCTAGGTATATGAGGTACCACTGTGCAATAACTCGGAGCAAATCTGGGTATTGCCTTGGAGGTTATTGATCTAGCTATAGAAGGCTTTGTGGTTGTTTTTGGTGACAGCCGCAATTCTGCTTTCATAGCTGGTCTTAGAGGATTTGATAAGGGATCTCAAATTGTTTATTAAGTCTGGTAAGGGAGTTTTTCTAGTCTCCTGACTTCATTTTTTTTCTGCAACAGTTTCTTCCTTCTGTTGTACAGTTTACTAATTGATGGCTGGGGACTACCAGATTGGCTTCCTTTTTTTGGAGGAGAGCTTCTTGGTTCTATTTCGTATGGAAAGATCCATGGATTTGTGTAAATGTTAGGACAGTGCGTTGGTGTATGATTCGGCAGTCATGCAGCTATTTTCCGTTGGCATGGATTCCGAGAAGTTAGTCACCTCTGTTTTTAGGAGCCCAAAGTCAGCTTTGAAGAGTTTTTCTGGGTGGTAACCTTAGCAGGGTTCAGATTTAACCAGGGAGGAGTTGACTATAGGTGTGGAGACCAGGTCGAGGATGTTGCTTCCTCTAGTGGGGGGTCAGAATGAGCTAGTCCAGGGCATTGGAATTGATAAATTCCAGGAAGCGTTGGGCCTGTACATTGGTACTAGAATAATTTTCCCAGTTGATGGAAGGGTAGCTGAAGTTACCCAGTATGAGAGTACTGGGCTGGATCTTGACAGACCTGAGGTTGTAGGGATACATTCTATATATCAAGGGGTGCAGGGAGCTCCAGCTTCACTGCACAATAACAAAAAAATCTTTATCATGGGGCTATCAGATCACTTACCATGGAGGTGAAATGACATGGTTGGATAACCTGGATGGTGATCTCAGCTTCTAGGTGCCGAACTACAGCCTAGGAATACTAGGGCAAATCATAACAAGTCACTTTAACTTGCTTTTGTAGTTACTTCATGATCAGATGATATCTCTGAAATAAATGTGATCAATGCCATTCTTCATGAGCACTTCTACTATCTAATTACATTAATCTCTTCTTTGCAAATTATTGTTCTTCAGTCCTTAGCCAGTACTGTTAGAATAAAGGGAAGAACTTTCTATGAGAAAGTATGTGTGTATAAACCAGGTAGGTGTTCATGCTAGACAGAGCAGGCTATGTTCCATTTGTTTATGTCCAATAAAAGGACTGCAGGTGTAGTAGTAACCCAGGTTTGTTGCCTAGTGATTCAGTATGCTACTGGGGGATGGCAGTAATCAACAGAGGTTAGCTACCCCATCCGGGGGGGGGGGGTAACAGCAGGTTTGGTCTGCTTCTGGAGAATGACACATGATAAAGCAGCAACAAATCAGCTGAGGATGGGTGTTTTTTTCCAGTTAATGAAACTTGGTAATGTTGTCACTGGAATTAAGTGTGTCTCTTACACACACGCCAACTTTGGCAGTACATTAGTCAGCTGTCACAGGAGAAAGTCTGCCAGATGATATTAAAGCTGTTAAAGCTTCACATACTACAAGGTATTATGTGGTAATAGTAGGTGTGTACCACATCTTACAAAGCTTTCACAATTAACACTCTTCCATCTTTTGTTTATACTCTATAACCAGTTGTACATGGATCACATAAAGCTCCAGGTCCTATAAAGAATTATGATCAAGCTGCTTTTATCATAACCGGCTAGTTACATCTTCTCAAAATGAATACCAAGATTTATCTGTCTAGCTTTGCTTTGCTCCACTCTTGACCTGAATTTCTTGACATCCCACTTATCAAACATATGACAATTTGGTTATAATCAGAGATCCAATCATAACTCCCTGTGTTAGAACTGTTGTTTGTTTTAGAGGCATATACCTTTGGTTCATTGGTTCAAATATCATGCATAGGAAATGCCCAAGGCTGACAAATTATGATGATTACTTGTTTAATTTCACTTATAAAATGCTGTGTGCACTTTCATTGTAACAGACTATTTTACAAATTAGTGTGTAATTACGTGTTTTCAGATGGGTACAGTCTATAAGTGATTAAGGAATGTTCTGATATATGTCTCCATAGGTTTATTATTGCAGGACACTCATTAATAAATTATTATAAGGATGCACAATTTTCTACAGTAGTGATAAAGGGGATCAATGATTACTGCATACAACCTCTGGCTTCAGTTATTCAATTGAATGAGTGGCTCTTTGACATCCCTTTCCTGGGGAGATCAAACTCTGAATAGATTATTTGATTTGAGTATTGTGTGATTTCTGAACGTTAAAGATAATTTTTCCTAGGTTAATGAGTGGAAGTTTACTGGATGACAGCATAGTCTGCCTGATTTAGTGGTAGCTCAGGTAGATATAAATGATCCTTCTGCACTTGTCAAAAACGGTAGAGGAAGTTCACCAATGACCTGGGTAAATTTCCCTTAGTAGTAGAAACATCACCTTGGGTTTCCCCTGAGAAGAGGTCACAAACTTAGTTGGATTTACCCAGTCAACAAAGTATAAATAAATTAATTAATAAATTAATTAAAAAAACAGTCATCTAAATCCTTGAATTTAGTTCAATATTTATATGATGTCTTCTGTTAGTTATGCTAAAAGGGTAGACTTGGCAAGTTTTCTTGAAATGACTAGATTACTGATGTAATCAATGGTCTGTTTGAAAAATGATGGGGGTGACGTGCTTCCCTAAAATGATTATGTGAGAATGAGAATTATGTATTTATTTACTGAGTGTGCCTCCCAAGAAGAGGTATGTTTTGGGGCTGGTATAGAACTTGGAGGATGTTTCTGTAAGGTATGTATGTATACAAAAGAGAAGACCAAGGGGTGGAATTTCAACACAAAGTTGTCAAGGCAACAGGCCAGGGACTTGACTGCTTGTAGGCTGGTAGAGGATTTAAAGGAAGGTTGGAAGGAAGCACCATATTAATTTGTTAGAAATGAAAATATGCAACGATAATACCATAGGATTTATAATTAAATGGAGTTTTGTTTCTCCCTCTTTTTATGGTAACTGGACTTGAATGAATTCTAAGAGGCGATATTAATATAAAGTGTGAAGATAGGTGAAGGCTACCAGCAAAGCCAGATAGAATTTTGTAGATAATTCTGTCATTTGTAAATATTAATATAAGCCACGGACTTGTTCTCTTAAATGGGAAAAAAATGGTGTTAAATGTGGAATTGCAAAAATGTAACAGTGCACTCTGGTGTAACAAAGCTGGTAAGTCAATTCTTTGATGTCAAAACCTGGAACCGAGATGTCTAGATAAAGGCATTCTGCCTATTGTTTTGAGGCCAGAGTTAATGGCTAGAATTTGCATGTATAATTTTTTTATTGCTCTGGTTCTTGACCAGCTGCAATATCAAAAGGGCTATTAACCTCTGAGAGTCGGTTAGCCTGGGAACAAGAAAGAAATTATGTAATCTGAAATGAATCAGTGGTACTGTCTTATCAATTTAAGGACAGAAAGAATGAGGGCATTTGAACATTTGCCTTGAGAACATCCAACTCACTACTATGCCTGTGTCTACATGCAAGTAAGATTTTAGAACTGTATTTTCTCTTAGATATAGCTAGGAAATAGGAAGATTAGACTAGTTTGTTTTACTGTGATGTCAGAACTTTTCAACTGAATTATTTTAAATATTTCTCTGTATTCTCTGAACTCGTGACTAGTGCTGTGTAGTAAGAAGTATTGTCTTGTGTTTTTATTATTTATTATTAAATATTTTTAAACTTTTCAACTGTGGCTATTTTGTGTAGAGATAATTTAAGCTCTAGAGTACACTGCATGTATATAGTGATACTGTACCAAGTCATTCCAAATAAGCCTTGACTGTTCAGTTGCATTTACCATTTGGATAATAATATTGCACAGTATAATTGGATACCCGTTCATAAGGGCTTTTTGGTAGCTGATAAATATGAGTGGGTGGTGGCAAGTGGTACTACCGCATAGTCTGGGTAAACGGGGCACAGCTGGGGAACCTGTGCCAGCCTTCCCCAGGAGTGTCTGTGTAGTTGTATATAACTCTTATCCCAAAATGTGTGTGTGTGTCAGCTACTTGGGCAGGGACATGAAGCACTGGTTGGACAGAGAGGGTGCTGGAGATTTTAGCTTTCCCACTAGGCTGAGATCTGGACCCTATAGCTGTGCCAGTGGGGAGTTTTATTGGGGACCTGGAGAGAAAGAGAGAAAACAGCCCCATACAGACTGTGATGTCTGTGTGCTCTTAAGGGAAATTGTACTTTACTGTGTGTGTATTTATTATCCTTTCCCTATATGGACGCCCCTCACTTGTGTTAGTGGTGAGGATTGAGACTCCTTGATTGCTGGGCCAGTGCACGGGTGTCACATATTAATTGTTTGGCAGTGGTGGGATATCCATACTACATATTAATTGGTTGGCAAATACGAATTGGCTTGTAGTGGTGTGGGTAGAGTGAATTCTTTTGCTTGTGTACAGTGATCACTGAAGGTGTTTTGTACTCTAAATCAGCCATGCAATGAATACTCAGAGTTCAGATCACAATTGTTTTATTTCTTTTGTTAGCTTAGTCAGGGAGAGCAGGCAGCATGTCAGCAGAAAAGTATGGGAAGCTGACAAGGAGCCAGCTAGCTGAGATGTGCCACGCTAGGGGACTGGTGCATGGACACCTGACTAAGGCAGACATGATTGCAGCTTTGGTCACAACTGCATCAGAAAACAGCAACCAGGAGGAAGATCAGACTGGTAGTGGAGATGTACCACCCTCACAGAATGGACATCTCAACCTTTCTGCAGAGGACTTAAAAATCCATCTGGAGCTAAAGAGACTTGAGTTGGAGGCCAGGCATATGGAAATAGAAGCAGCTGAGAGACTGAGATGTCTGCAGGCTGAGGAAAATGAGAAACTGCTATGCCTAGAAGCTGAGGAAAAGGAGAGGCAGAGGCAAAATGAGAAGAAGATGCGGATTCTTCACCAGTGTCATGGAGGTAATGGGGAAGGGAGTAATTGGACCCCAGAAGCACAAAAGGTCAGTAAATTTCTTCCGCAGTTTAAAAGGGGGATAATTTTGATAGTTTCATTCATATGTTTGAGAGGGTATGTAAACAGTATGATGTTGACCAAACGCTCTGGGTACGGTTCCTGACTCCCTTTACTCCATGGTAAAGCTGTAACTGTGTTGTCTAAATTGTCTAAACTTTCTGATTGTGAATATTTTGATTTTATTGCTGTTAAAAATCACTTGCTAGAATGTTTTAAACTAACACCTGAAATGTATAGGAAAAACTTTTGTGAGCACAGACGTAAGGCAGGTGAAAGTGTGTGTGACTATGTTGCTGAACTGAGCACTTATTTTCATAAGTGGGTGAGTGGATGTCAGGTCACCACTTTTGAAGGGCTGGCAGACCTTTTGGTGAGGGAACAAGCCCTTAGCACTTTGCCTGGGGACATGAGGATCTGGTTAGCGGATAGACAATGTGCTACTTCAGATGAGTCGGGGAAGAAGGGAGACCTATATCCAGCAAGCAGGGCACCCACGCACAGGAAGGGAACCACAATTACTGCTCATGGGTCTAAAGGAATCCATAGTGGACAGCACAGACTGCCCCAACAGAATCTTCCAGTAGAAGGGGAAGCCACAAGTCCAGGTGCATGTCTAGGACCTAGGGTTAAATGTTTTGAATACAACCAGTGCGCCATGTGGCATACAGATGTCCACGGAGGTAAGGTCAGGAACAAAAGGCGAGACAGCCAGTAACTAGGGAAGACAAAATGCCAATAGCAGGTTGTCTTGAGACAACAGGGTACCAAACTACCATCCTGCAGATGTCCTGATAGGGAAGGATTTGGATGAGGCAGTACCATGTGCTTATGAAGTTACACGCAGTCAGGCTTCGAGACAAGCATGTGGGTCTGGAAGCCTGGGAGAGACCCAAACAGACCGCATACTTGCAGCCAGGACTGGTGAGGTGGTTACTTCAGGGAGGGAGCTAGTCTGTGAGACTGAATGTGAGCCACAGCAGCTTGTGGGTACTGATGTTCCCTTTGACAGAGTGACTGCAAAGGTAGAGGTGAGAAGTAGTATCCAGGCTGACAGTGAGGCACCACTGTCAGAGGATGCCAGACTTCTTGTGGAAGGGGAGCTGGGAAGGGTTACAAATAGAGAGTTGAGACAGGGTCAGCTCTCAGACCCTACACTGCAAGGTCTGAGGCATGTAGCTAGTAAGGCACCTGATTCTCCAGGGAAAGGGGAGTCTGTATACTGGGACAAAGGGTTACTGTATAGAGAGTGGACCCCTGAGGGAGGGTTAGAAGGTGAGAGGATACAGCAGTTAGTAGTGCCTACAGCCTACCATCTGGCACTTCTAGCATAGCCCATGATATTCCCTTTGCAGCTCATATGGACATAAAATGTACAAAGAGATGTATTATGCAGAACTTCTATTGGCCTGGAATTTCCAGAGATGTAACAGGGTACTGCAGGACCTGTGAGCAGTGCCAAAAGGTAGGCAAGGCAGGAGACAAGGTGAGAGCTCCTTTGATGCATTTGCCTGTGATTGAGGAGCCATTTCAAAGGGTAGCTATGGATATTGCTTTATCTCTGAGTACCCTAAGTTCCACAGGGAAAAAGTATATCCTAGTTGTAGTGGAGTATGCTACATGATACCCTGAGGCAGTGGCTCTGTCCTCCATTGAGGCAGAAAAGGTGGCAAATGCTTTGTTAGAGATTTTCAGCATGGTAGGTTCCCCAAAAGAAATACTGACTGACAGAGGTGCCAATTTCATGTCAGACCTGCTGACTTGTCTATGGAAGTACTGTGCGGGAAGCACCTAAAGACAACCCCCTACCATCCCCAGACTAATGGTCTTGTTGAGAGGTTAAACTCTACACTCAAGTCCATGCTACGGGCATTTGCAGACCAGTTTAAGAGGGAGTGGGAAAAATAGTTGCCCCATCTGTTGTTTGCTTACAGAGAGGTTCCCCAGGGATCCACAGGTGTTTTACCCTTTGACTTGTTGTATGGGCATAGGGTGAGGGTACCTTTAGATTTAATTCGAGATGAGTGGGAAGGTGAGTGTGAATCTCACAAGGATTCTGTTGTGGCATATGTCCTAAATCCCAGGAGACAAGGCTCAGCAAACTCATGGGCCTGGCCCAAGAGAACCTGGCAGAAGTCCAACAACAGAAAAGGGTGTGGTATGACAGGAATGCACGAGCTAGAGAGTATGCTGTGTGGCAACAGGTAATGGTTCTCATTCCTGTCAAACACAACAAGCTGCAAGCAGCCTGGGAGGGACTTTACAAGGTGGTAAGAAAGGTAAGTGATGTTAAGTATATGGTAGAACTGCTAGGCGGGAGGGCAGGAGCACAAATTGTACCATGTTAATATGATGAAACCTTACCATGATAGGGAGGCCCTTGTGCTGAGCATTTGTAGTGGATTGCAGGAGGAGTCTGAGGGAGAACTGGTGACTGATCTCCTCAGTGAGGCTCGGACAAACACCTCAGTGGAAGGCATAGCAATGTCTCAGCAGCTATCTCCTACCCACGTTTGAGAAATCCAAGCAGTGTTACAGGAGTTTCGGGACATGTTCACTGGGAAACCAGGGTGCACCCACCTGGTGCAGCACCAGGTGGATACAGGACCCCAAAGGCATATTAGGCAGGCCCCTTATAGGGTGACTGAGAGACTCAAACAGACTCTGAGGGAAGAGATACAAGAGATATTGGAACTAGGGGTAATTCAAGAGTCCAACAGTCCCTGGGCCTTCCCAGTGGTGCTGGTACCAAAGAAGGATGGCAGCACCAGATTCTGTGTGGACTACAGGAAATTAAATAGTCACACAGAGTCATATGCTTACCCCATGCCTAGGACAGATGAGGCCCTAGAGCAGCTGGGTAGGGCTAAGTATCTTACAACCATTGATCTTACCAAGGGTTACTGGCAGGTGGCCTTGATTCCCAGTGCTAAAGAGAAGTCAGCCTTTGTGACTCCTTTTGGCTTGTATGAGTTCACAAAGTTGCCCTTTGGGATGAAAAATGCCCCGGCAACTTTCCAGAGGCTGGTAGATCATATCCTAGCAGGAGCAGGAGGGTTTGCCCTTGCTTACCTAGATGATATTGCCATCTACAGCCATTCCTGGCAAGAGCACCTTCAGCATGTCAGGGAGGTGCTGGGCAGACTACAGAGGTCAGGGTTGACTATTAAGCCCAGCAAATGTCAGGTGGGTATGGCAGAGGTCTCCTACCTGGGACATAGAGTGGGGAGTGGTCAGATCAGGCCAGAACCTGTCAAAGTAGAAGCCATTCAGGCATGGCCTGCACCTGTTACCAAAAAGCAGGTGAGGGCATTCTTAGGGACAGCAGGGTACTACAGAAAGTTCATCCCCAGTTAAAGTACCATAGCTGCTCCCCTCACAGACCTGACAAAAAAGGGCAGGCCAGATAAGGTAATATGGACCCCTGCATGTGAGCAGGCATTCCAGGAGCATTAAGGAAGCTTTGGGAGGACACCCTGTGTTAGCCAGCTCAGATTACACCAAAGGATTTGTTGTGCATGTGGATGCTTCGAACCATGGGGTGGGGGGTGTACTTAACCAGATTTCTTCAGAAGGAGAAGAGCACCCAGTGATTTATCTCAGTCATAGGCTCCAACTCAGGGTAGAATGCTATGCAGCTGTAGAAAAGGAATGTCTAGCCATAGTGTGGGCACTGCAGAAACTTCAGCCTTATATGCATGGAAGAGAATTCACTGTAGTGACATATCACAACCCCCAACATGGTTACACAGAGCCAGCCAGCAAAATGCCAAGTTGCTAACATGGAGCTTAGGGTTGCAAGCATATATGTCATGTCAGTGCAGCATCGCAGTGGGATTAGCAATGCCAACACAGATGGCATCTCAAGACAGGGAATGGTATACTCACATAGACCTAACCCTCTCAAGCAACATTTCTCAAGGGTCACTTGAAAAACTAGCTTGAGTTCCCCAGGGGGGAGATGTGTGAAGATAGGTGAAGGCTGCCAGCCTAGCCAGATAGAATTTTGTAGATAATTCTGTCATTTGTAAATATTATTATAAGCCACAGGCTTGTTCTCTTAAATGGGAAAAAACGGAGTTAAATGTGGAACTGCAAAAATGTAACAACAGTGCACTCTGCTGTAACAAAGCTGATAAGTCAATTCTTTGATGTAAAAACTCAGAACCAAGATGTCTAGATAAAGGCATTCTGCCTACTGTTTTGAGGCCACAGTTAATGGCTAGAATTTGCATGTATAATTTATTTTATTGCTCTGGTTCCTGACCAGCTGCAAGATCAAATGGGCTACTAACCTCTGAGAGTCTGCTAGCCTGGGAACCAGAAAGAAATTATGTAATCTGAAATGAATCAGTGGTACACCTGCAACAGCTGGAAAGACCACAGAAGTATCTCACAAAGAGGATCACTGGCCTCAAACAGATGCCCTATGTAGCTCAACTGAAGAAACTCCAGCTGTACTTGGTTGCATACCGCCTACTCAGAGATGATCTATGCCTGACATACAAGGCCATGTCCAACCCAGAATTGATGTACATCCTCCACCTAAAGAAAACCATATCCCCTCGAGCCACACGCTCTAGGGATCTAAACCTCACCAAAACAATAAATAGGACGTCCTGGAGGGATAGATTCCTGTCCCAGAGACTTCACATGCTCTGGAACAAGATTCCAATCTACATTAGGCAGAGCTCCTCACTAACACTCTTCAATAGAAACCTTGACAAGTGGATGGGAAATAGAAAGTTTACCCTGGGGATCACTTCAATGGCTCTGCTGGACAGAGGCACAGAGAACTAATCTAAGGGGGCAGCGAAAGCCAATACAATTCCGGATAGGCTTATAAATGCCTTTGGGCAGATAGCCTAGGGCCTACCTATGAACCTACTGTGTTATCAAATTAAGGACAGAAAGAATGAGGGCATTTGAACATTTGTCTTGAGAACATCCAACTCACCACTCTGCCTGTGTCTATATGTAGGACGTTTGGGCAGGTTTTCCATCTCTTTCAACTTTCTGGTTTAAAAGATCGTGTTTGCACTTGTTTCCCACCTTTCCTGCAATTAGTCTAGTCCAGATACACATTTGCTGTAGCCAAGACTGTTTGTAAGCCTCTGAGCCCCCCAAGCCTTTCTGTGTTGGAGGGAAGCATTCTAGCTTATCAGTAAGAGTGGTAAACAATAGGTAGCCTATCAACCACAAGAGCCAGGTACAGATTCTTAGTTTTAGCACTTGAATTTGCTTATTCGTGCTCAGCACTTGCTCAGAACTTGTTGTTAGCACTAAATAAGCTACAAAATACTATAGCACTCATCCTTCCTCTTTAACAAGAACAAAACAAGTTTTGTACTTTCTTTCCTCACTTGCTTACAGAAAAGCGGCTCTTATACTCACTTTCCTCACTAGTCTACAGGAAAGTAGCTTTTTATTCAGACATGTCCAAGGGTCAACTCCTAGTGTTCTCTCCTGTCTATCTGATGAATCCGGGCATCTTGGAGCAATGTAGCAACTGCCTCATGTACACAGACAACCCTCTCCTCCTACCACCCAACACCACAACCTGTGAGAGGTGCACTTATCTAGCCAAACTGGAGGTAAAGCTCTCTCCAACCAAGACTGAACTTGACAGTCAAGAGGAGAAGGTACACACTTGCACCACACCACACTCATCACATAGTCCCACTAAATCTACACCACCAAAATCCACACATAGAAACACAAAAACATTCGCAGAGGCTTTCAATAATAATCTGCTCAAGCAACAGAGACCTCCAAAGCAGAAACTCAAGCAACTTCCACACCTCCAACACAACCCAAATGACACATAGCCCACAGTCTGCCAATAAACCAGAGCCCATAAGGCAAAACAACGTACACTGACTCTATAGCAGGCACACTGATGTCCCATTCACCAGGCAAAACAAGGAGAAGGTTACTGTCATCTGCCTGTCGGATGCCAGGATCTGCCACATAACCCACGCACTCAGGTCACTCCACAAGTACAAATATGACTCTGTCATTTTCCATGTTGGTCTGAACAACCTGAGATGCACCTCCCTGGACTACATGAAGGGAGACATGGAACAGCTCTCAGATCTTGTAGCCCAGGCAGGTATGACCCTAGCCCTGAGTAGCATCCTGCCATCACCCAGAATGCTACCACAGTACAAGGACAAAATGATAGACTTCAACAATTGGCTAAGATTTTGGTGTCATTCTAAGGGGATCCAGTATTTGTCTGCCTGGGACGACATGGTCTACAGACCACGATGCTTTGCCAGAGATAGCCTGCACCTGTTGCCAATGGGATTCCGGATACTGGCTAAGGGTCTTGCCGCCCCTATAGTGCCAATTTTTAGGCAAGTTTCAAATAACAAATTCACCACCATAACAGGAACAGGCAAGCAAAAACTGAGGGTAATGCTACTTAATGCTAGAAGTCTAAATCTCAAAATGCACTCACTCGAGGCACTCCTTAAAATGGAAAACATCGATATCTGTGCAGTGACTGAGACCTGGTTCAAGGCTCTAGAAAGCACCCCTGCATTACCAGGCTATAACTCATACCACACTTTTCGGCCATCTAACCTGGACCAAAGGTGGAGGTGTGTCCATATTCATTAAGGATATACACATCTCCAGGCTAGTTGCACAGCATAATGCATCCGAGGTTATCCAAGTGCAACTAACTCTGTGCAAAACTGCAATCCAAATTGTAGCTTGCTACAGATCCCCCACCATGCCCCAGGATTCCCACTTCTCTTTTCTTGATATACTGGAAAATATTAGGGTTCAACCAAACACCCTAATAATGGGTGATTTCAACTACCCCACATTAACTCGGAAAACTACTCATGTACCAACTCCTTCGCTCAATGCATTCTGGAATTCACACATTCCAATGCCTGGATCAACTTATCCACACCCCCACCAGGGGCAACAATATCCTACATCTAGTCATTACCAACATGAGTGACCTGTGTTCCACACCTGAAGTCAACTCCTCGGTCAGATCCGACCATAAGCTAATCACCCTAGATATCCGCATCCCGCTCCCACCCACCATTAAGGAACCACGGTAAAAGATTTCTCCAAAGCCAACTTCATTCTTCTTAAGACAGAAGTGGTAAACTTTTGTAAACTTTTGTAAACCAAGACTCTGATGATGCCTATGTGTTTGGCGAAAGCATTCTTCAATGCTTAGTCTTTTTGTTTTTTGCCTGGACATTAAAGCTGCCTTTTAAAACCTGCTGTTTGTAACTGCTGTGAGTTAACTTCGTCGGTGAACCACTGGACTTTGTGGTGTCAACAGTTTTTTATTGGTTTCTGCCCTGGTGGGTGTTTGTGCTGTCTACTTTTTAGAAGTGGTAAACTTCATTACACCCATGCAGACGGACAATACAATTACGACTGCTGAATCCTACACAAATGCACTCTAGAAGCACTTACACGCGTGAATGGATCGTGCTATCCCAAACAGAATCAAGATGCTATCCTCCAAAAAAAGGAAGCCAATCTGATGGTCCCCTGCCATAAACAAACTCTACAACAGAAGGAAGAAACTGCTACAAAAGAGAGTAAAATCCCATGAGTGGAGGAGCTCCCTGGTCAGCCTCAGTAAGAAGCTGAGATCCCTTATAAGATCCTCCAAAGCTAGCTTCAAAAACAAAATTGCCACTGATTCTAAGGGCAACCACAAAGCATTCTATAGCTATGTCAAGAATCTCAATGGCAACACCCAGATCTGCTCTGAGTTACAGCACAACGGCACGAAAATTACAGAAACAACTGATATTGCCAACATCATGGCAGAAAGGATCGGTGCTAACTTTACCCCCCTCTCACCCCCTAAAGGGCCCATATCTATACAGGAAGAATCTAGAGTCCTTGTAATCACATCTATGCAGGTAAAAGCTGCAGTCTCTAAAACCAAAGACACAGCATCCAGGGGACTGGACAACATCCCAAGCTGCGTTTTACATGAACTTCAGAACAAACTGGTTCCCGACCTAAGCACCGTGTTCAATCATAGTCTTACGTCAGGCTTTGTGCCCACTGAATAGCACAGCACAACAGTTATCCCACTCCACAAAGGGGGAGCCACCACTGATCCTGGGAACTATCGCCCTCTTAGCCTGATAAGCCTGGTCTGCAAGGCCATGGAACGTATCATCATGGAACTCATGAACAAAGACATTGGTAACCTCCAAACTCTGGACCTCACCCAGTTCAGTTTTATGAAAGGCAGATCATGCCTTCTGAACCTAATTGACTTCTTTGAGGCAGTCATCAAAGCCGTAGAGGGTAAGGTGGTTCACGCAGCCTATCTTGACATCTCCAAGGCTTTCAACACCATCCCCCATTCTGAAATTATAGCTAAACTCACTAAATTAGGTATAAATCCCTACGTCACAAGATAAGTTGCCAACTGGCTCACTGACAGAACCTACATTGTAAAAGTTGCAGACTCCAAATCTGACTTCAAACCAGTGACAAGTGGAGTACCACAGGGTTCAGTCCTGGGGCCTCTCCTGTTTGGTATCTACTTCTCTGAAGTACAGGCTAACACAGAAGGCCTCTGGCTAACGAAGTTCGCAGATGACTGCAAACTAGGAACCATAGTCGAGTCCCCAAATGACGTGGACATCCTACAGAAGGGGCTCACTGAGACAGATGCCTGGTGTCAGAGGCATGGCCTCAAGCTCAATGCCAAAAAGTGTATTGTCATCCCCTTTGGTAAAAACTCTGTACCCATGAACTATCACATAAACGTACCGCCGAATGTGTGATAAGAGACCTTGGGACCTAGGTGGACAGTAGTCTCCCCTTTGATAATCACATTGCCAAAGTAGTCAGGAAATCCTTTTATGTGGCACACCTCATCACAAAAGGGTTCTCATCCAGGAAAAAAAGAGGTCACTGTTCCCCTCTACTTGGCACTCATTAGACCCATTATAGAGTACAATGCCCCTTTTGGAATATACCTCACAAGACATCTGCAGCAGCTGGAAAGGCCACAGAAGTACCTCACAAAGAGGATTACTGGCCTCAAACAGATGCCCTACACTGACCGTCTCAAAAAACTCCAGCTTTACACTGTAGTATATTGTGTACTCCAAGGAGATCTCTGCCTAACATATAAAGCTATGTTAAACTCAGAGCTGTTGAACATGCTACAACTAAAGAAATCCCAATCCCTCTGAGCTACATGCTCTAGGGACCTAAACCTTGTCACCACAATAAACAGGACATGCTGGAGGGATAGATTCCTGTCCCAGAAACTTCCTATACTCTGGAACAAGCTACCCATGTATGTCAAGCAAAGTTCTTCATTAGCACTCTTCAAGAAAAATCTTGATGAGTGGATGCGAAATAGGAAATACACCCCGGGGATCACTTCTGTGGCTCTGCTCGACAGGGGCACATGAAATTAACTTTCTTGGGTGGCATAAGCCAGGGAACCTTGTTGGCTAGGCTTACTTAGGCCCTTGGGCCGATAGCCTAGTACCTACCTATGAACCTATGTAAGTAGGACTTTAGAACTGTGTTTTCTCTTAGATATAGCTAGAAAATAGGAAGATTAGATTAGTTTGTTTTTCTGTGATGTCAGAAGTTTTCTGCTGTATTATTTTAAGTATTTCTCTGTGATCTCTGAACCCTTGACTAGCACTGTGTAGTAAGAAGTATTGTCTTGTTTTTATCATTTATTATTAAATATTTTTAAACCTTTCAACTGTGGCTGCTTTGTACAGAGATAATTTAAGCTCTAGAGTACATTGTATGTATATAGTGATACTGTAAAAAGTCACTCCAAATAAGCATTGACTGTTCACAGTTGCACTTACCATTTAGATAATAATATTGCACAGTATAATTGGACACCCTTTCTTAAGTGCTTTTTGGTAGCTGATAAATATTAGTGGGTGGTCACAAGTGGTACTTCCATATAGTCTGGGTAAAAGGGGCACAGCTGGAGAACCTGTGCCAGCCTTCCCCAGGAGTGTCTATGTGGTTGTATATAACTCTTATTCCAAAGTGTGTGTGTGTGAGCTACTTGGGCATGGACACAAAGCACTGGTTGGACAGAGAGGGTGCTGGAGATTTTAGCTTGCCCACTAGGCTGAGATCTGGACCCTATAGCTGTGCCAGTGGGGAATCTTACTGGGGACCTGGAGAGAAAAGGAGAGACCAGCCCCAGACTGTCTGTGATCTCTGTGTGCTCTTAAGGGAAATTGTACTTTACTGTGTGTGTATTTATTATCCTTTCCCTATATGGACGCCCCTCACTGGTGTTAGAAGTGAGGATTGAGGCTCCTTGATTTCTGGGCCAGTGCATGGGTGTCACATAAAGTATTAAAAAAGAGGTTATCTATGGGTCACCAGAGTTATTTTAATGGTTATTATAAAGTGTTACATTTATAAGTTATAATTACATAATATGCAGTAAGAGAAATGGGTATGTGGGCTATCAATCTGTTAAACTTGAGAATAAAAACTGATATTTGTACAAAAGCAATTCCATGATCCCCCCAAAGGAACTCATTCAGCTTATTAACAGTGCATTTTAATTGATTAGCTCAATAATACTGAACAATTATATTCAGGATATACTGAGGATGACATGTCCTGTTTACGGAACTACCCACTTTTATAGGAAATTATATTTTGTAATGTCTCATCTTAAATGAATGGACCTGAATTTTAGAAGTGAAGAGAAATAAATCGGACTGCATCCCAGGTTTGTCTAGATACAGACAGATGATATTGTGAATGGTTTGATGTCTGTTTTTGACTTGATAATTGAAAAAGACTAAAAGAAATCACACATACGCCTCTGCAATTGTAAGATCTAATACTATTATGTCAAAACAAATCCAGTTCGATCAGCGAACAATCTCTCATTCCTAAACTCCCATTCTGTGTACCAAAATTCAAGTCAGCTATCATATACATTTTCAGATACAGCTAATGTCTTTGTCTAAAATTTTCCTAATGCTCCATTCAAAGTGACCCCAAAAGAAGTAACTAAGAGTTTAAAACTATTCACAGATACATCAGCATACTGGCTTTATCTCAAATACCAAAGGGTATTTAAAACATTCAGCAGCTTTCCCATCTGGCATTAATATTTCCTCACAGTCTGGTTTATGTTCATGCATCATCAACCTCTCTAAGATGGTCCCATGCTGTTATGTGAGTCCTACAGAACCATCTGTTTTCCCACCTTTCCAAAATCCTGAAAAAAGATGTATCCTCTCAACTTAAAAAGTAGGTTGAGGAGGCTGGTCTTATACAAAAAAGACAGTGTGGAATCCAAATGAGATGCAGCACTGCTAACACTCTGCTTGAACTACCACTAATAATGTTCAATTCCATGGACTCTAGTCTAAAAGGAATGCTGTTTGCTGATTTGGCCACAGCATGAGTCAGTATTTCTCTGATATCTTCACCTGCTGAGACACAATTTCATGGCATGTATTTAAAGGTTACACAAGAATTCCCAAATTTATTTGTGGGAAAAACACTCAGCATTAAACGTATGAAGTTCAGTTCTAATCCATCCCCATCAAAACGGAGTTCCACTAAGGTAACAGGCTTAAACTGTCTAACTCTATGAGTGGCTCTTTAAAAGTTGAACAAACAAATGCTTCCCCTGCACGTCAGGAACTGCACGGCTCCAACTGAATACCTCAAACAACAAAAAATGAGCCAGCATCAAGCAGATGAATAGTGTCCAAAGGAGCAGTTTAATAAAGACTACTCCAACAGCAAAAAGGCATCCCAAAACATACCGGTTTCGGCAATGGTTAAAAACCCAGCCTTCTTCAGTGTACAGAAAGGAGCCCAAGACAAAAATGCTGTATTTAAACACATAGGACCATGCTGATTGGTTACAAGATAACAATCATATGCTGATCATCAAACAGCATAAAATAACAAAAAATTGGTATAATCAAAAATGCATTCAATCACAGGGCTGGAGTGCATACATATAGTGATTAATTATTAAAGTCAATATTATAATGACAAATGGAAATGTAAAAAAATATATAAAAAATAAAAAAAATAAAAATGACAATGTAAATGATCTCATGAACTGAATGTAGAGCAACATTAATACTTAAGCTAAATAGGTACGTAGACAAAATTCATATTACATCAAAATGCATGCCTCAAATATTGGAATTAATAAATCCAATATAAATCAATATAAGCTTTGAATGTAATAGTACCATATGTTGCTCAAAGCCTGTGTAATATGTTGAATTTATAAACAATCATTTAATCCAGGACTAAATAATGCTCCTAATTTCGTAATCCATTTCTTTTCTTTGAGGTTCAGTTTGTTGTGCCAACCACTCTTATTGGTCCTGTCACCAATTATTTTGTCAATAACAGTAAAATGAAACTTAGCAGTATTATGTATTAGTGTATGTTTATATAGTGCATTAGTGATTTTGTGGCATCTAATGTCACTGAGGTGCTCCGAAATACGTAATTTGACTGGTCTTGATGTCTGTCCAACATAAAATGAATGGCAGGTACAACATGCCAAATAGACAGCCCAGTCTGTGTTGCAGTTTGCAAAAAATCTAATATCAAAGACTATATTAGTATTCCTGCTAGTGAATTCCTTAGTTTTTAACATATGTTTACAGTTGACACAATGGCCACATGGAAAGGAACCAATAAGTCTATCTCCCAAAATTGTGGTTTGATATACTTGTGGTAACGATGACTCAAAATGGTGTTTGTAATGATTGAAATGACCAGCCAAATTCTTACCTTTACGGAAAGAAAAAAGGCACTTATCAGGAACAATATTTTTGATTCTGACATCAGCCTCCAAAATGTTCCAGTTGTCCCTAACAATCTTGATAAAGTTATTGGTATTCCTACCAAATGTTGTAGTAAGTCTGAGTTTATTTGGCCTATTATTTTTCTTCTTATATGTTAGTAAATTGGGTCTATGTAGACCCATGGCATGATTCTGAGCCATGGTCACGTATCCTGAACAATAGCCACGCTCAATGAATCTATTATGCAAATCCTGAGCATGATTGACATAAGTGGTGTTATCAGAACAATTCCGCCTAATCCTAATAAATTGTGATTTAGGGATGTTCTTTGCAATGTGTTTTGGATGAAAGCTGGATGCGTGGAGAATAGTATTATATTGGGGGAATTTTCTATAGGTTTCAGTTGTTAAAGTATTATCATTATTCCTAGTCACCAAAACATCCAAAAATGTAATGGATTCCCGATTGTAAGTGATAGTGAATTGTATCCCCCATATATTATCATTAAGGTATTCCATAAATTCCTGAAGGTATGGAATATCCGATCTCCACACCATCCAGCAATCATCCAAATATCTGCGCCAGATGTCAATTTCCGGCAAAAACAAATTATGTGTATCATCATAAATCATAATATGTTCAATGTAGGCCATGAACAGATCTGCATAAATGGGGGCAAAAGATGCCCCCATAGCAGTACCTCTGATCTGTAGATAACAATCCTGGTTGTAGAAAAAAACATTCTTGGTCAAAACATGCTCAGTAAGATTCAACAAAAGGGTATTGAAACCTGGTTGATATAATTTAGATTCATTGAGCCAAAATTCAATAGCATCAAGTCCACCCCAATGTGGAATGTTAGTGTAAAGTGAACTTACGTCCAAGGTACATAGTAACCAATCCGTTTCCAACTGCATGTCATTTATAATACTCAAAAATTGAGTAGTGTCTTGTATACGTGATCTTACATATAGTAGCAATGGCTTTAAGTGCATAGTTAGGAATTCGGAGAGAGGTTCAGTTATCGACCCCAACCCTGATACAATCGGCCTACCAGGTGGATGTAAAAGATCCTTATGTATTTTAGGCAAAAAATAAATATATTGTCTTGTAGGATCATTAATAGTTAAGTGATGACATGTTTTTTTGTCAATAATGCCATTTTCCACAGCAGAATTCAAAAAGTCATCAATATCCTTTTTGAAAACCAAGGTAGGGTCCAGTGGCATCTTAGTATAGTATTTAACATCATTAAGTTGTCTGTGTGCTTCAATATCATAGGCACACCAATCCAACACTACCACTGCCCCTCCTTTGTCTGCATTGATAATGACTAAATCTTTATTATTTGCAAGTTCCTCAAGACAAACTTTTTCAGCATTAGTAATATTGTTAGGCATAGGTCTTTCACAGTTATACTTGAAATGTAACTCATTAAGTACACTTTTCAGAAAAAGATTGACAGCCGGATGCATAGGAGGAGTAAAATTTGAAGCATGATATTTGAAACCTACATGTTGTGAATCTGCAATGTCTCCTTGTTCCTGGAAAAACAATTTTAAATTAATGAGCCTACAAAATGAAAATAAGTCATTAGTAAATGAGTCTTCTGGAACAAAAAAACCGGGAATGAAGGATAAACCTTTATTTAACAAAGATGTCTGTTCCTCTGATAGTGTAGTGCTTGAAATGTTACATACATTATTTATTTTTTGGTCAAAATCTCCAACAGATTTTGTAGACTGGTAACTCTTTCCGTGCTTCCTACCCCCCCTCCTCCTCCTGCCCCTGCGTTCCCTAAAGGGGATACATAGTTTTTTCGTTTAGGGGTAGGGGAGTCCATGGTAGACTGTGTGTCAGTATCTGTGCCAGATGAGGTTTCCAAATCAGTGGACTCAGTATTATTATTATGCCCTTTTAGTATGGAACGTGGACGTTTCCTTTTGGATTTAGAAACTTGTTTCCTAACATTCTGTCCTTCCTGAAAGCGGACATGTCTGACATTCTTGAAAGGTTGTCCCTTATCATAATCAGAAATGTCACGAGTAAATTTTTTGAGTTTTCTTTCTTTTAAGATAGTATCAAAAGTCAACAGTTCAGTACTCAATTTAGATAATGAAACCGGAAAAAAAGTTTCATTTTGGTATTGGTTACATTCCTCAATCAAATTCAAAACTATAGTAGTTTCACTCTCAATGATTCTAGTATAATGCTCAGATAAAGCTTTAACAAACTTCATCGAGCATTCTTGTTGTATAAGATTCCACTCAGAAAGTAAATTATCGTCAGGATTCGCCACCAATGGCTGTATTTTCACTCTGAGACCCCTAGGGCAAATGCCCTTAGCCAAATATGCCTTGAGTAATTTGTGGTGCCAAACACTGGATCTCAAAGCTTTCATATTTTTATTAAGTGAAGCAAATTGCTGTTCACATTTTTGTTCAGGTTTTAATAACGTTATGTTGCCTGAAGTAGTGTTCTCATTTCCAATGCCAAATGCCGCAATATCATCTTTGTCTGATGATAAATCCAAAAGAAGCTTTTGGAGATCCATGTTATTAACCAAAAATTCTATGAGAAACCACGGCCTGTATGTCAAGATCAAGTAGTCAAGCAATAGTTAGACAATAATGGCTACACCCCATAAAACTCAAAAATTAGTTTGTCATAGCCACGTCTAATACAGGTCAATAATGGTATTTACATCTTAAGTTTTAATATGAATAATCAAAAAGATTAATGTTTGGCCCACGATTAACCTTTATTGATCAATATTTAGAAAAATATATAAAAAAATTTTTTGTAATCAGATAGTCCCAGAAGTGAAAATCAATTACTTAGGATACAAAAATCCAACTAGAATCAATGGAGTGAAAACAGATAGAAAATTGTTCTGATATATTCAAATATACTGAGCCTATTCCTATATTTTCCAAATATAATCCTGCATAACCAGGACAAATACTGACACAATCAATCAGTCTCATATAGATTGTTAATTACTGCTGGAATAAGCTAAGTCATAAAAATACTAAGAAATTATTTGTATGTGTAATCATATAAACCGGTACATATAGAATGGGTAGACAGCAATAGGGTCTGTCATACCTATTATGTAGTTTCAAAAAGATAGGTAAGTGGCAACAATAGTCTAATGAAAATATGTTGTGAATTAATTGTAAAAACTCCAAAAAGGATGATATAATAATCCTGAACAAAAACTGTGAGGTAGAAAAACCTAAGCCCTACTCAGTGTTTTGTAATGGCTATCTAAATGAAAATAGCCAAATATACTAGTTTTCATGCACAATTGTCAGCTTACACTTGAACATAATATATATATATCCAAAAATAAGACAACCATTAATATAGTTGTACAACCAATATATACATGTCCTAATAATAATCAAAAATTATTTCCACAATGAAATAATAAGTAATGTATATAGTCTAACCCTGTTGCAAAAAATAAAAAACTCTAAACCTATATACATGTGGCACAATATTAATATAGAATATTACCAGGACAATAATGAAAAAATAGCTGACAGCCCCTACATAAAATGTTGTTGTCGTCAGCCAATATGAAAATCATATATTTCTATATATATACTAAGTTCAGTTAACGAACAGTAAAGATAAATTAGGCCTATCAAAAAATGTCCTTAAATATTGGCATGAATATCCCATCAAGTTTTAACTATTAACACAAATATCCCATCAGATATCATGGAAAGGAATCCAATATCTGCAACAGTTATGTCTGAATTAGCAATATGTGCAATGAAATAGTTCAAAATAAGTTCCAATGTAGTCTACAAATAGCAAGCCAAAAAAATAAAAATGGCTGTTATAAGAATTAAATGTATCAGTTATTACCAGATGTTATAACAATCATGAGCATATAACAAACCCAGAGTCAACATTAGTGCAAAAAGACCCTGTTGTAAATAAGGCCTTAGATGGTCGTTATGATCCCAAGGTAGATATCATGTAACATATGGTGGTATACCAAAAATAGAATCACAATTAACCTTATTTTGTATATTAATCCACTTGTTCAGAGGGTTGCACCAATAATATCAAAAGTGTCGCACATAATATCCCAGGTCATTAAAACATGAAATATGTAACAATCCTAAAAAGGTTGTGTAATCACAAATTCCAAAATATGTAAGCTAAACACATAGTTACATATAGAATAGCATGTTTCAAAATTGTTTGCCCCTAAAGCAAAAGCGTATTACAAACAAAATGTCATTTTACACAAGCAGCTTGCAGCGACTGATATCAAACGGACAGTTTTCAAATCGTCGTAGAAAACACTAATGATGTACAAACATGCTACAAGCATGAAATATATAACAGCCCAAATAGGATAGTGTAGTCACAATTTCAAAATGGTATTTTAACTAAACACATAGTCAAAATTAAAATGGCACAGTTCACGATGTATTCTCCCAAAGGAAAGATGTATTTCAAACAAAATGTTCTCCTACACGTGTAGCAGTCAACGGCTGGCACCAAACATTCAATCTCCCAAATCGTCGTCAATACGTATAGTACACTACTCACATGTATTTGTCCATGGCGTGAATGTTAAATCGCCATTAGAAAAAAGTAATTAGATTCCCCTGGTACAAAGATGTATAGTCCAAATAGCCATAAAAGGAATCACCAATCAACCGATACATGTGCTCCAAGTCCAAACACTCTTAGCTGTATATACGCCACACCGAAGATGAAATCCCACGCGTAGACAATGTTGTAAATGAGAATAATCCAATGTCAATACGACCATAAGTGCAAAAACACTTCAAATAAGGGAATAGAAAACCGCCCCAAGTAATGCGAACTCCAGTCCTGAAAAAACATTATACCAACCGCATGGTCACAAATACGAAGACACAGTCCACCATGGTTTTTCCCCCAGCAGGAGCGAGAAGGAAGTACAACAAACAAATGCTTCCCCTGCACGTCAGGAACTGCACGGCTCCAACTGAATACCTCAAACAACAAAAAATGAGCCAGCATCAAGCAGATGAATAGTGTCCAAAGGAGCAGTTTAATAAAGACTACTCCAACAGCAAAAAGGCATCCCAAAACATACCGGTTTCGGCAATGGTTAAAAACCCAGCCTTCTTCAGTGTACAGAAAGGAGCCCAAGACAAAAATGCTGTATTTAAACACATAGGACCATGCTGATTGGTTACAAGATAACAATCATATGCTGATCATCAAACAGCATAAAATAACAAAAAATTGGTATAATCAAAAATGCATTCAATCACAGGGCTGGAGTGCATACATATAGTGATTAATTATTAAAGTCAATATTATAATGACAAATGGAAATGTAAAAAAATATATAAAAAATAAAAAAAATAAAAATGACAATGTAAATGATCTCATGAACTGAATGTAGAGCAACATTAATACTTAAGCTAAATATGGATTAAATGATTGTTTATAAATTCAACATATTACACAGGCTTTGAGCAACATATGGTACTATTACATTCAAAGCTTATATTGATTTATATTGGATTTATTAATTCCAATATTTGAGGCATGCATTTTGATGTAATATGAATTTTGTCTACGTACCTATTTAGCTTAAGTATTAATGTTGCTCTACATTCAGTTCATGAGATCATTTACATTGTCATTTTTATTTTTTTTTATTTTTTATATATTTTTTTACATTTCCATTTGTCATTATAATATTGACTTTAATAATTAATTTCCTTTTTTATTTTTTTTTTGATTATTTTTCTTTTGAATTTGACTAATGATTTAACCCTTTGGGGTTTAAACTATTTAATATTTTTTTTTTTTGGGAAACTTTTTACCGGGAATATTTTTTTTTTTTTTAAATTTTCTGAACTATTTTGCTTTAAATTTATTTTTTTTACTTTTAAAGGGTTTTTTAAATCTTTTTGGGAAATTTTTTGGGGCCTTATTTTCTTTTTAATCTTTTTTAAAAATTTTTTTATTTTTGGGTTTTACTTTTTTTTTTTTTTTTTCGTTTGGTTTTTTTTTAAAAAATTTTACATTTTTAAAATTTTTTTTTTAAAAACATTGTTTTTTTTTAAAAAATTTTTTTTTTTTTTTTCCCTTTTTGGGAACAAATTTTTTTTGGGGGTATTTTAATTTTTTTTTTGGGCAAAAAATTTTTAAAAAATAATTTTTTTAAAAATTTTTAAACTTTTTTTTTTGAAAAATTTTATCCCTTTTTTTAAAACCTTTTTTTTTTTTTTTTAAAAATGTTTTTATTTTTTTTAAAAAAATTTTTTTTTTTTTTTAAATAGGGTTTTTGTTTTAAATTTTTTAAAAATTTTTTTTTTTTTTTAAAATTTTTTTTTTAATATTTGGGGGTTTTTTTTTTTAAAATTTTTGCCAAATTTTTTCTAAACTTTTTTAAAATTTTTTAAAATCAAAAAAAAATTTTTAAAAATTTTTTTTAAAAATTTTTTTTTAAAATTTATTTTTTTTTTCCCAAATTTAAATTTTTTTTTTTGGGAAAAAAAATTTTAATTTTTTTTTAAAAAATTTTTTTGGGGGGGTTTTTTTTAAAATTTTTTTTTAAAAAAAGGGAAAAATTTTTTTAAATTTTTAAAATTATTTGGGAATTTTTTTAAAAAAAATTTTTTTTTAAAATAAAAATTTTTTTGGCGGGAAAATTTTTTTTTGGGGCATTTTTTAAAACAAATTTTAATTTTAAATTTTTTTTTATAAATTTTAAATTTAAAAAAAAATTTTTTGTATTTTTTATAAATTTATGTTATGTCTACGTGCATTTTGCAAAGTTTTGTAATAACATGGAATTTAAAAGCTTCTTTTGGGATTATATCGACCTGCAGACAAACTATTTATTGCATTTTGGTCATTGTAATGAGACATACTTCATGGTCAAATTAGCGTTATATAAATATTTCTCGAACAAAATTGACATTGCAATTGTGCTTCACTTAATACTTTAAAATTTGGAAGCTTTGAGATCCAGTGTTTGGAAATCTACTCAAGGCATATTTGGCAAGGGCATTTGCCTATCTCGAGAAAATACAGCCTTTGGGGAATCTGATGTAATTTACTTTCAGTGGAATCTTATACATACAAAATGCTCGATGAAGTTTTTAAAGTTTACTGAGCATTTACTAGAATCATTGAGAGTGAAACTACTATAAAGTTTTGAATTTGATTGAGAATGTAACATCCTTCGAATAATTGAAACTTTTTCGGTATTATCAAAAATTGAGTATGATACCGTGTTCACGCATTTGAATTCACCCATCCCATCTAAATTAAGAAAACTAAATTGGTAAAATTTCCTCGTACAATTAGTCAACTGGTACTGACAGGAACAACCTTTAAGAATGCAGTCAAATTGTTCACGTCAGGAGAACGGGTTCAGCCTGGGCCTTCCTAGTTGAACAACGTTTCTAAATCGCAAAGAAGGACTGTCATCTAAGTACTGCAAAAAACATACTGAGTCCACTGATTTGGAACCTCATCTGGTACAGATAGGACCACTGACAATGCTGCAGAGGCGTAAACTTATCCCCTTTGGAAGCACCCTTGGAGGAACGTAGAGAAAAAGTTACCAGTCTGCAAAATCTGTGGAGATTTTGACCAAAAATAGTAATGTATGTAACATTTCAAACTACATCAGAGACAGAAATCTCTTTTAAATAAAGGTTTATCCTCATTCCGGGTTTGTTCCAGAAGATCATTTCCTTATTTCATTTTGAGCCTTTTTAATTAAAATTGCTTTTGAAGGAACAAAGACATTGCATTCACAAAGGGTTTCAAATATCATGCAGAATTACTCCTCAATGATCCCCAACTGTTTCAAAAACTCCCGGTTTACACTCTAGTATATTGTGTACTCCAAGGAGATCTCTGCCTAACATATAAAGCTATGTTAAACTCAGAGCTGTTGAACATGCTACAACTAAAGAAATCCCAATCCCTCTGAGCTACATGCTCTAGGGACCTAAACCTTGTCACCACAATAAACAGGACATGCTGGAGGGATAGATTCCTGTCCCAGAAACTTCCTATACTCTGGAACAAGCTACCCATCTATGTCAAGCAAAGTTCTTCATTAGCACTCTTCAAGAAAAATCTTGATGAGTGGATGCGAAATAGGAAATACACCCTGGGGATCACTTCTGTGGCTCTGCTCGACAGGGGCACAGGAAATTAACTTTCTTGGGTGGCATAAGCCAGGGAACCTTGTTGGCTAGGCTTACTTAGGCCCTTGGGCCGATAGCCTAGTACCTACCTATGAACCTATGTAAGTAGGACTTTAGAACTGTGTTTTCTCTTAGATATAGCTAGAAAATAGTAAGATTGGATTAGTTTGTTTTTCTGTGATGTCAGAAGTTTTCTGCTGTATTATTTTAAGTATTTCTCTGTGATCTCTGAACCCTTGACTAGCACTGTGTAGTAAGAAGTATTGTCTTGTTTTTATCATTTATTATTAAATATTTTTAAACCTTTCAACTGTGGCTGCTTTGTACAGAGATAATTTAAGCTCTAGAGTACATTGTATGTATATAGTGATACTGTAAAAAGTCACTCCAAATAAGCATTGACTGTTCACAGTTGCACTTACCATTTAGATAATAATATTGCACAGTATAATTGGACACCCTTTCTTAAGTGCTTTTTGGTAGCTGATAAATATTAGTGGGTGGTCACAAGTGGTACTTCCATATAGTCTGGGTAAAAGGGGCACAGCTGGAGAACCTGTGCCAGCCTTCCCCAGGAGTGTCTATGTGGTTGTATATAACTCTTATTCCAAAGTGTGTGTGTGTGAGCTACTTGGGCAGGGACACAAAGCACTGGTTGGACTGAGAGGGTGCTGGAGATTTTAGCTTGCCCACTAGGCTGAGATCTGGACCCTATAGCTGTGCCAGTGGGGAATCTTACTGGGGACCTGGAGAGAAAAGGAGAGACCAGCCCCAGACTGTCTGTGATCTCTGTGTGCTCTTAAGGGAAATTGTACTTTACTGTGTGTGTATTTATTATCCTTTCCCTATATGGACGCCCCTCACTGGTGTTAGAAGTGAGGATTGAGGCTCCTTGATTTCTGGGCCAGTGCATGGGTGTCACATAAAGTATTAAAAAAGAGGTTATCTATGGGTCACCAGAGTTATTTTAATGGTTATTATAAAGTGTTACATTTATAAGTTATAATTACATAATATGCAGTAAGAGAAATGGGTATGTGGGCTATCAATCTGTTAAACTTGAGAATAAAAACTGATATTTGTACAAAAGCAATTCCATGATCCCCCCAAAGGAACTCATTCAGCTTATTAACAGTGCATTTTAATTGATTAGCTCAATAATACTGAACAATTATATTCAGGATATACTGAGGATGACATGTCCTGTTTATGGAACTACCCACTTTTATAGGAAATTATATTTTGTAATGTCTCATCTTAAATGAATGGACCTGAATTTTAGAAGTGAAGAGAAATAAATCGGACTGCATCCCAGGTTTGTCTAGATACAGACAGATGATATTGTGAATGGTTTGATGTCTGTTTTTGACTTGATAATTGATAAAGACTAAAAGAAATCACACATACGCCTCTGCAATTGTAAGATCTAATACTATTATGTCAAAACAAATCCAGTTCGATCAGCTTAACAATCTCTCATTCCTAAACTCCCATTCTGTGTACCAAAATTCAAGTCAGCTATCATATACATTTTCAGATACAGCTAATGTCTTTGTCTAAAATTTTCCTAATGCTCCATTCAAAGTGACCCCAAAAGAAGTAACTAAGAGTTTAAAACTATTCACAGATACATCAGCATACTGGCTTTATCTCAAATACCAAAGGGTATTTAAAACATTCAGCAGCTTTCCCATCTGGCATTAATATTTCCTCACAGTCTGGTTTATGTTCATGCATCATCAACCTCTCTAAGATGGTCCCATGCTGTTATGCGAGTCCTACAGAACCATCTGTTTTCCCACCTTTCCAAAATCCTGAAAAAAGATGTATCCTCTCAACTTAAAAAGTAGCTTGAGGAGGCTGGTCTTATACAAAAAAGACAGTGTGGAATCCAAATGAGATGCAGCACTGCTAACACTCTGCTTGAACTACCACTAATAATGTTCAATTCCATGGACTCTAGTCTAAAAGGAATGCTGTTTGCTGATTTGGCCACAGCATGAGTCAGTATTTCTCTGATATCTTCACCTGCTGAGACACAAGTTCATGGCATGTATTTAAAGGTTACACAAGAATTCCCAAATTTATTTGTGGGAAAAACACTCAGCATTAAACGTATGAAGTTCAATTCTAATCCATCCCCATCAAAACGGAGTTCCACTAAGGTAACAGGCTTAAACTGTCTAACTCTATGAGTGGCTCTTTAAAAGTTGATCATTAATGTGCATATGGTGTTTGTGCAAGAAAGCACAAGATTGTGCTGTCTTGGGGATTTCTGTTTTCCCCAAAACAGTGGATTCTCACAGTTGGTATATTTATATGTGTGTGTGTGTGTGTGTGTGTGTGTGTGTGTGTGTGTGTGTGTGTGTGTGTGTGTGTGTGTGTGTGTGTGTGTTATATATATACACACACACACATATAAGGTAGAACACCAGTACTGCCACCACAGTCAGGAACATGCACCAAAATAGCTTAAAACTCTAGAACATTAATATAAATGGAAATAAAAAACAGATAAGTGCTTTTGGATCTAAGCTAGAACCTTCATCAAATCAATGAATTATGGAAGTGATTAAAGGCTGAACAGCCTATGAAACACATCATCTCAACCAATGTCCTTTAAGAGCTGGTTTCAGTGGGAAATTCAAATTCATACCTGGAAACTTATCAGCCTGGAAACTCTCAGTCCAGGACATCTCTGCTAATTCAGTCTTGTTGTTGACATCGCCCCTTTGTGGATTTTCCTTCACAACCTGTAAAACCCTAAAATAAAATCTATGCCTTTGATATTCTTTAACATATTTGGCCAAGGGATTTTTAAGACCATTCAGCCAAATGTCATTCAGTGTTATCAATGGTGTAATTTGCAGTGGTGGTTGTCTTTCCAAAGGTTATAATTATGCATTTTTTGCACTGAGGTTTAGGCCACGGCTCAGGCACCAGTTATTTGTCTGTATCAGATCCCCTTAAAGGATATCAACATTTTTGGGGATTCAGCCTGTAGTTGTCAGGAAATCAGGTCAGCCAAAGGCCTGCTACATTTGTCTTGACTTCAGAAAATATGTCCTGTACAGGAGTGGTCCCAGTATCGAGCCCTGTGGGACACCACTAGTAATAGGCCTCTTGGTAAAGATGAATTCCACCACACTAAATTGATGTGTCCTATCAGTGAGCCATTTGGCTAACCATACGGTGACACAGAGATTTATATCTAAATATGTGAGTTTGTCTACAGAACCTGAAAGAGGTACAATGTCAATTGTCTTTGCCTGGCTGAATTAAGCAGTATGCACCATTTTGCTTTTGACCATGGCTCTTGTGACGATCTCAAAGAAATCCACCACATTTTGTAGGCATGACCTGGCATGGGCAAAACTATACTGGGATGGGTCCAGTGTTTAAGATTTCCTATGTCTTTTTTTATCAGGTCCATGATCATTTCTTCCATGGTCTTTCATGCAAGGCTAGTCAAGCTTTTGGGTCTCTTAATAGTCTTCCTTTGTGTAGAGTAATGACTATTTCAGTCCTCCATTGCCTAGGGAAGAATCCTGTCTGGAGACTATGATTGACTAGAGATTCTAGTTGGCTGACAGGTCATGTTTCAAGGCATTTAGGAGGCATCCTAAGATGTCATCAGGACATACTGATTAAGTATTTTTAGCTTTGGAGAATGCAGCGAGGAGCTGTTTTTTAATGATAGTTGGGGTAGAAATGGCAAAGGGTATTTACTGCATCTGATGGGGAGGGGACTGAACCTAAATTTATCAGCCAGTAAATTTGTTACATCGTCCCATTTGCTATAGGGAGTTCCACTTGCAATTAGTTCAGCACACTGTTGTGTGTTCTCCTTAAGGTTGTATATATAACTATAAAGCATTTTTCAGTTTTCCTTATACTGTTTGATTATTTTTGGCTTGAAGCTGGCTTTGGTGGACTTAGTCCCCTGAGTTGTTTGTAGAGTTGTTTGTAGAGAGTGATAAGGGGGCATTTTGTCTGTTGGGCATACCACTTCCTAGGTTTGGACAGGATGGAATTTTCTTTCTTTTGTTGAACAATCTAATCATACTGGGGACCCAGCAAGGCTGCTTGTTTTTGGAGTTTGTCCTAGGTTTATCTCATTTAATACTGCTGTCTCTATGCAGTTATCTACATGCCCATAGATAGTTTCCCTAAACACTTCTGCATAGGCCACAGCATTTTATGAGCTTTGTGGGGCTTGGAATTAAGCTATGTCATCACTTAATAGGAGGTAGATAGCCTTGGAAAAGTTTGTAAAGGTTACGGAATTTGATGGGAGTTTTTTATTTCAAGGATGACTACATTGTGATCTGATCTGCCTAGACAGAAGATTACACTATGGAGGTGCAACACTGATCACAAGATCCAAGATATTTTCACCCCTATTAGGTGTGCAAACTAGCTGTTTCTGTGTATTTTCACTGGCAAAATCCAGTAAACTTTTAGCCTGCATATTAATGTATGTATCCCAATTTATGGTGAGATTATCAGCTATTTAAAAAAGAAGACTATAATTTTTAGTCTGGCTCTCTCATCAGATGTTTTGACTTAATGGCACCACTCAGTAACTAACAATGTACACACAGACCATACTGAGTACCTTCTAGCCTAGCTTTTTAAAACTATATTCTGACAAGATATTACACTCTTCTCCTGTATCAAGTTTAAATTCTACATTATTTGTATTAATTCTCAGTGTTTCAAATGCATTTTTAGATTTCACAGTAATAATCATTTTCATGCGGGGTGTACTTACAAGCAGTAATTTTCACATATCTATACAACAATATATAACTTATTTTTGAATATACTTGTGTTTTGTTAAACGCATCTTTGGAAAATGTCATTTGCTGAGTACAGATTCTGTAGCGCTAACAGCTGGACAGGTTTTGCCATGCTTATAGCTACAGATATTGCAAACCTTAACTACAGTGATGCAAATGATTCTGGCCTCCATCTTGGATTCTCAGACTTACATGGTTATCATTTTGTTATCCATTTCTTTTACAGTCTATTCTGCATTTACATTTACTTGCTTCATTGTTTGGCTCTCATTTCTGTTTATATACCTTCTTTTCATCATTCAGTTCTTTTACTTATAAATTGCTAATTACATTTACTTTGCGTAAATCCACAGTTTTTGAAAATGTCAGGTCTGAGTCTCTTGATCATTATTTCATATACCAGAAATTATCCCATCTTCTATTAGAGAACAATGCAAATTACTAGGTTTACATCTTTTGGCTCTGCTATATAGCTCAGTAACATGCCTCTATGGTCTCTGTAAGACCTTGTGCAATTACAAAAAATATCTAAAAATAACAATTACTTTCTAAGCTAGCAATAAAATGAATTTTCACCTAAGTGCCATTAGGTCGCTTTTCTCTTTTTCAAGTAAAGTAAAATAGCTAACTACATTTATGACTTATTCAATAGCAACTTACAAAAATATAGCACAGCACACTGAACCTTTAAAATTTTTTTAGTTTATCTACTTGCAGTGAGGAATAAATCAAATTTCTGGATTCAAAGCTTCCAATGGCTAGCTAAATTCAGTTGTGATAAAAAAACTTGTGCTTGCAATGGAGCTATATTTGCATAATGAATAGCTCTAAGTAAAGAACTTCTTGAAACAAATATATTTCTTTCAATTCAGCAGATATTTTCTTCAGAGCTTGGTGATGTTTCAACTCTGTATTATGCCATGTCATATCAGTATAACTTCCATAAGAGCTATATTCAGATTGCATTTTGTAGAACTTCTTCTACATCACATGGGATACAAACTACTGTAGCAAATTTAAACATATATATATATATATATATATATATATATATATATATATATATACACACACACACACACACACACACACACACACACACACACACACACACACACACACATCAATCACATATTAAACAGAAACTTATGTATAGGATTCACCTTTAAAATGGAGTGTCCATCAGGGCAGGGTGCATGGATAAGCCACAGACTATTCCTCCTTCACTCTTGAGGACAGGGAGGTTATAGGTGGTTTAGAGTCATCCTCCATGCCCCAAAGACATGGTAACATTCCCTACAAGAAACAGTGAGGGGCACTATCAAATGCACAATAAAATATGGACATCCACATTAAGAGTGATTAAGGGTCCCCCCAACACATGCCTAACATGCATGGATGTTTAATCTTGAAACAGCCGTGGCTTTGAAATGTGGATGGAATTAAAAAAGCTAAAAGATTACGCACCTGCAGATTCCTGACATCTAAATAAGGCCCTGGTAGCCAGGAATCACATTAGTGAGTTACTGAGTAATAATTCCTCTATTAGCATGGGTAGTCTTAAAAAGGAACTGAGTGATACCAAAGTGGTATCAATTGCACCAGTGACATTACAAAGAGAACAGATGTGATTTCATAATGCAATCTAATACAGGTCAATTACAACACTGAGATCATGACAAGAGTATAAAAGATACCAAAATGACCACAATAGATGAATACTCAACCACTTCTCCCAAAAAAGTCTGACTGCTTAGCCATAACATTATAATACATCAGGGCTTTATTGAAGTATAAAAAAAAACAAAAAACTAATGTCATCTGATAGGTACAAACCTGACAGAATATTATCCTGTTTATTTTTCTATGTGCTAAACAGTTAAATGGAGTGATCCAATAAAGTTTTTTTCAATCACTGCCCAAGCATAAACCATATAAAAAGAACAAAATTAAACATTGTTAATGGGTCAAGTGAACTAAACAGAATCAAAACGAAAACAAGCACATCATAATCACAAACAGCAGGCGTTACAGTATAAGGTACTTCTCTAAAAAGAGGAGCAACAGCTTGATGTTAAATGCTATAATCAGGAACTCACTAACATGTTGCTATGGTAATAAGTTCACAGATATGAGAGCAAATTCTAACTTATATTGAATGTTGCTTAATAAAACATTTCCTAAAATAGTTTTATATATGTTGTAACAAGACTAGGGGTCAAACGGTTATTCTAGATCATTGTTTAATAACTGCAAATGTTTAAGCAATGCTATCTACATAAGAATTGTTTTCTGCAGCAATATTTTAAATGAGATATCATATGAATGAGATATCATATGAGCCAAGTTAATTGCCAGTGTTTAATAGTTTTTCATTGGACATAAAGGACATGTATATTCCTATTGTTGAAGAATGTGATTTTACTGTTATTACAAATTAGATTATACCAGTCTTTCACTAACATTCTATGTGAAAAACTGAAAGGCTGCCAGCCCAGCCAGATAGAATCTTGTAAATAATTCTATGTGATTTGTAAATATTAATATAATCCACAGGTTGGTTTTACAAATGTAAAAGAGAACTATATGTTATGATTAAACTATATGTTGTACTGAGCTTCAAAAATGTAACCACAGTGCACTCTGCTGGAAGAAAGCTGATAAGTCAAGCATTGTATGAGCGTTTGCTCTCAAACTCAGAGACATGTTGGCTGGGCCAAGACATTCCTTCTATTGTTTTCAGACCAGAGTTACTTGCCAGATTTTTACATGTATAATGTCTTTTACTGCTGTGGCTCCTGCAGGTGCAAGATTACAAAGATATGTTAAACTCTGACTTTCTGTTATCCTGGGAAGTTAAACCAGAGAATTGTCAAGAATTATGTAATCTAAAATGAGTCAGCAGTGATGTATTATCAATTTAAGACTTTCTCAGAGAGAGAGAATTAGAGCATTTTGGATTTTGTCTGAACCTGAACACATCAACTCACCAGTACTCTGCCTTTGCTCTGTATGTATGTAAGTTATTTGGAACATTGTTTCTCTTAAAAATAGATAGAAAATAGTAAGATTAGACTAGCTGTTTTCTATATTTATGTCAGACTATTCTACAGTATTATTTTAAGCATTTTCCTGTAATGTCTGAACTCTTGACTAGCACTATGTTGAATTGAGGAGATTTGTCTTGGGTATTTCTTATTTATTATTAAATATTTTAAACCTTTCAACTGTGGCTGTTTAGTGTAGAGATAATTTAAGCTCTAGAGTACATTGCATTTATATAGTGATACTGTCCAAGCCACTCCAATAAGCCTTGCTGTTTGATATACTTACTAATTGGATAATAATAATAATGTTGCACAGTAAAATTGGACACCCTTTGGTAAGGTCCTTATTAGCAGCTGATATTAGTGGTTGGTGGCAGTGGATTACTACCTTATAGCCTGGCAGGAAGGGGCATAGCTGGAGAACCTGTGCCAGTCTTCCTCAGGAGTGTCTGTGTGTTTATATAAAACTCATATCTCAAAGTGTGTGTGTGTGTGTGTGTGTGTGTGTGTGTGTGTGTGTGTGTGTGTGTGTGTGTCAGCTACTTGGCCAGGGACACAAAGCACTGGTTGGACAGAGACAGTGCTGGAGGTTTTAGCTTGACCACTAGGCTAGGACCTGTACCCTATAGCTGTGCCAGTGGGGAGTCTTACAGGGGATCTGGAGAGAAAGGGAGAAACCAGCCACGGACTGAATGTCATCTCTGTGTGCTCTTAAGGAACATTGTACTTTACTGTGTGTGTACTTGTTATCCTTCCCAATGTGCATACCCCTCACTGGTGTTAGTGGTGAGGATTGAGGCTCCTTGATTACTGGGCCAGTGCAAGGCCATCACATTCTGAACAACTGTGTTTAAGCAAAATAATATCTGCACTGGGCATTTGTATAAAAATTACTTTTATTTACAGCACATTTAAAACAAGTGGTGATCTAGCACAGGCAAAGTGATCTTCAATCAAATGAAGCACTGCTTTTGTGAATCATTATAAATATGTGAAATTTAATGTAATATAGCAGACTATAATACTCTGTTGTGTTGCCAACAACCCAAGTCATTGCATATCAGATTGTTTGTTTAAAGGCATCAGCTTAAAATGTTAACTTAACATTTCCATTTACTTATCTCTGTTGCATACCTCTTAAAGTACACAGAAATTCACACCTTCATTTTATTCTACTATACAATTATGGAATTTAAGATTATTTGCTTGAATCAGGACTCCCTTGTTTACATCTGAGTGTTGTACTATTCTGATGTCATAAATCCAAAGTGCCTACTTGTCCACAATGCAAAAAGAATGGATATTATCAAGGGATATTCTGATGAAAAAATAGCTCAAATCACAATAATCTGTGTCAATACTGTTTATAATTTGGTAGGAAATCACAAGAATATTCCAATTACTAAAATAGACAGCTAATGGAGAAAAAGCTAATAATTATATATGAAATGGTTCCTTCCATCAAAGGTGGAAAATCATCTAAAATAACTTAGCTGCCCGGTGGACTCAAACCTATAGCAAGGGGGACTCATCATGAGGTACAATAACATAAAATTTCCATTCTATCTATATAGCTGCCTTAAACAGACAGTTAAAGGCTTCCAATCTAACCAGGCAAAAAGTTCAAAAAAGATATGTGACTATAGAATATGTAATCAACCCTTACTGAACAGTTAAATAACTTAAAATCTAATTAAACACAGAGTCTACAGTCTTCTCTGACTGACTGAGGACTTAAATTACTTGTGAGTAATGTTTACTGACTTAAAACATATAAAAATGGATTACATTACTTGTGGATAACATTTTCTGACTCAGGACATATAAAATGGATTATTAGCGTATATAATTATCATATAGCTATATACAGACAACTGACTGGTCATTGTTATGAAAAGTACTGGGGAAAATGGATGTTACTGTATTTTGGAATCTATTCTGAGTAATGCTATGGAATTAGTAACTTGCAAAAAGGCATATAAAACTCACAATTCTCCTTATTTATGGGACACTGTGCTACACTGAATATATAAAACAAAGAAAAGACTCATTCAAAAATGAAGGAACAACCTAGCCCACATATTAAATCTAGATAAAATTTTATTACCAAAAATGTAAAGGTTTATTAAACAGTAAAAAGCTTAACTATGAAAACCATTTATCATATTCAATAGCGAAAAACAGTACTATAAATATATTACTTCTGTTACAAGGAGTACTAATTTTATTTTATCATCTTTTGTAGATGGGGAATTGACATCTGATCCTTATAGAATTGCTGATGAGTTTATTAACCGTTTTCTGATTTATCACAATCTAGGTGTATAATGGCCAATTCAGACTTGGGTTTCTACAACTAATAACAATTGTCCTACAGTAAGTACTGAATTGATTTCTAAAGTATTAAAAGTTTGGAAATAAAACCTCTATGGGTCCAGATTTTATTCCAGCAATGGAGCTTCACGGTTTGAGAAGTACTTTTTTGCCAGCAGTGCATAAGAACTGTAATGCTTTCTTACATAACAGTATAGTACTTTCCATTTGCAAACCAATGAAAATTTACAAAACAAATATCTTGAGTTCATCACTTATCTTATAATGATAGATGCAAAACTCTAAATTTATTTACACTCCATTGTAAGCTTACAAGAGGAAAAGCTATAAGTGCATATAACATTTTTAGGAATGAATTGCTGCAACTTATATATATATATATATATATATATATATATATATATATATATATATATATGCGTGTGTGTGTGTGCGTGTATCAAGCTCTCTTTTACCATGAGACAATACAAATATGATAACAGTTTTAATACTTTTTATTCTAAAATGCAATTAAGATGAAATTATATAACCCAAACAAGTCTTAAAATTTGAAATCATGTACCAATTAATATTAGGTTGTCCCCTAATACTGAGTGCTTTAAAAGTAAATTTGATCACTAGATGGGAGATAATGTGTTTGTAATTGATTTTAATGAGTCAGTGTTCTTCATGGCCTAAGGGCCTAAGCACTGAAATAAACCAATAAGAAACATAACAGTTGAGCAATAAAGCATAAAGGTAATGGAGTAGTAATATGATATTTGATTGCTTGTGTTTCTGCTATTTTATCAGCTATTTAAAAGTACCTACTCCTAAGTGATATATTGGCAAGCTTCAAATCTCCACCAAACCCAGTTAACTCCATTGCATATGCAGAAATGTACACTACCACACCATACCAGCACTTAAACAACTGCATAGATGATTTATAATTGCCAATCCACTGACTGCATGCCTTTGGGATGTGGGAGGAAAACGAGAGCACCAGTAGAAAACCCAAGCAAATATAGGGAGGATATGCAGACTCCATACATAAGGCACCACAGCTAAGAACTTCTTGTGTGAAGTGGCAATGCTGCTCACTACTCCACTGTGCCACCCATCCACGGTTATACTTTTGTTTATTAATGAGCCAAGGCTTCACTGGATATGTGTTTAACTTACTGCTTCATTTCATATAATGTCTTGTTCATTAATTACAGTATTGCATTTTCTAGTAAAAATATTCCCTTTATCACACTTACTGGGTTATTCATATAGTGCAAAAAATACTGCTGGTTACAGATGTCCACAAATAAAGTATCTGCTATTTTTAAGTTGGTTGCTATTCTCCTTTTATTTTTATTTCATCTTATTATAATTAAACTGTTTATTCACCAGCAGAGAGACATTAATAACTAGCTGTTACTTAGATTCACAGTCATAAGTCAATTATTAACTTTGGTGTATTATACTGCTTTGCAGATTACGCAGAATCTTATTGCTGGTTCACCTTGAATTTCATTTCTAGCTTCCTGCAACACCAGGAAAATAATTTAACATATGAATCAAATGATTTACCACCATCATCTCCTAAAACATCAAACACTTCTTCAGAATTATGAATAAACAATCAATGAGAGTTTAAATAATAAATGTAGTCTAGTGATACAAACAAACAATTAATACAATGCTGCAATTAATCTAAAGTAAATTAGTTTGGTAACATGCAAGTAGTTGTATAAAAAGCATAAAACCATAAACATAATAAAAGCCTGAATTCAGTAAAATCATGGAAAGTTTCTTAATTTAAAATACTTCTAATGCTTATATAGTCATTCATGCCAGGAGGTATCCAGCATAAAAAACTGATTGTGAATGCAATCATTTTGCTCTAAGAGACTATCAGTCACTGTTCCTATTATCCAATTTCAGACTGTATACAATCAAAACAAAAACTTCCTGATGCTGATACAAGTCAAAAATTATTTATACAATGCACTGATCAGCAATTTGTAAGTATGGCATAAACATCTTCATACATTTACGGCATGAGTTTTCTACTCATTGTACTTAGAAAGTTTTATAACAAATGCACGTGCCTACATAACTCTATTAAGCACAACCTTGACCATTGGATGGGAAATCGGAAATTTACCCTGGGACTGGCATCCCATGTCTTTGATAAAGGCAGACAGTAATGACAAAATAAAATACCCCCTCCCCCCATGTATAACCTATAAAAACTTCCTAACATACACCCTCCTTATAAAAACCCATGATGGCATATGAACGCAACTGGGTTAGATTGCATGGCTAGGCTTATAAAGGCTCTGGTGGTCAAGAGCCTAGAATACAACTATGAATATCTACATATAAGAAATGCTGGTAATATTCTGGACATGTGCAAATAGGATATCTAGCAAAAAAGAGCAGCAGGACATATACAGATGCATATTTATAAAGACAGGTGGTCAGGTTAAGAATTCATGTGAAGCATAATGATTTTACAGTGAGATATTTTTACTCTTTTTTAGAATCAGTGTAATTTCACAGCACCCTTATCATAGCTGAGATATTAATACAAAATGACAGAGTCCCAAGTACTGATTGCTTTGGCCCTGACTGACAGACTGAAGAGGATGTGAGCAGGTGTACTGACACAATCAAATGAGGAAAAATCTCTCCCAAGGTAGATCTGCTTCTTACCATTTCTTTGTTAAGCAAAAAGTCCTCAAGTTAGGTAAATTGCTTACAGCAGCTAACTTATGAATTAATCACATTTAGGGCTACAACATGAAATGTGTTAGCAGCTTATGGCTTTATATCTCCTTGCTATGCTGCCAAATGCCACAGTCCAGAAAACAAACAAGAAAGTGGTGGGCAGTGGTACACAACAATAATCTTAAAAATAAGAGACAACAAAGCTAAGTCACAGCACTCCCTGGTGAGGAACTTGCTTACACCTTCCAGAGTATCAGTGTTCTATTCTAGAAGAGTGAGAGAAGACTCAGTGTACAGATGTCAATGAATAAAGTTTTGTACCTGACACAGGTTTGAAAAAGAGGTACCGGATATAAATGGGAAACTTTGCACTAACTTGCCTAGTGCAAGTTTAGTCTATTGACAAATGAATTTGTATCATATCCTGATTTGGCTATCTAGCTTTTTACCAAACGTGTCATCATGAAACTGACAGCTTAGGTGGGGAAACAAATGTGAAAGTTTTGCTTAATGTTGACATGGGCATAGTCTGTTACTGTAGTTAATAACAGGCACTGAGCTACTTACCACAGTACAGACACAACACTTTTTCAACCTTCTTGACCTGTTAAACTTCAGTTTACATAGGACTGCATCAAAAAAGCTAAATGGCAGATGATGAGGGAAAAAACATCTCATAACTTAATGAGGTTACTTGTACCATTTAGTCCTGAGTAACCAATGAAAAAGATGTTGATACAGCAATGTATTAGGGTTGACGTGTGAAAAGGAATAAGGACCAGCCAGGGATGCCAATGACTATTTCTGGCCAAACCATTCAAATAATATTTAGCCCAAATAGTAATGTAATCAACAAAGATGACGTGACTTATAATTCTTATCAATAAAAGATGACTCCACAATGTAGAAGAGCATAGCTGAATGACTTTGGTTTGATTAGCTAAATGGTTACTAGGGGAGCACCAGGGATTAAAGTGGAATGATGAGGTTTCTGGCTGTTTGCCTCTCTCTCAGAGGCAGAGTGTTTAAGTCACTTTAGAGTTAGTTTTTATTCCCAGTAGACACTGGGAACCAAATGAAAAATTTGCAACAGGATTTGGTTTGGTGACTGAGGTGGGATTACCTGCACATGCAGGAATTTATCCTTGCATCATTATACTGGCATCTAGCATATGCACAGGAGGATAGGGTGTTAACAAAGAGAAAAGCACTGTGAGCACCTGTAATAATGCTGCATATTCTCTATCCTGTCTTCTTTAACACTAAAAAAAAATTTCACCCCGGGGTGGGGGGTGCTGATGGTTTCATGTCTAGGTTGGATAAATTGGATAGGAAGTTCAGACATCTGAGCAGAGAAGAACTAGAACTAATCACCAGCAGGCAGTCTGCATGCCATACAGCAAGAAGAAAAGTAATTAATAATAATCATCATAATAATAAAATAAACTTACAAAATAAATGCTTCTATGAAGGTCTGTGATGTTTTATTTATCAACCATAATTTACACATGGTGAAAGCTCATTTAGGAAAGACATCACAATGGCAATTATATTTTCAGGGGTGTATGTTTACATTTGACAGTAAACCTACCATCATCAAATGATGGTTGCTATGAATTCTATTAATAATACAAAGAAAATAAGACCTGCTAGACAAAGCCTCAGCAATGAGGCTGTACAAGTGTATTAATCTGAAAGATTAACTTATTGTTGACCGTATGTTATCAGTCAGCCGTACTTCTCTAATTCAAATAGCCTTTAAATAATTATTCTCACTTTAAGATCAAGGAATTTAATGCACACAAATGATTTCAAAATTATGTTGTGCTAAGGAATCATTTTACAGCTTAGAAGGAATAAAAAAACTGCAGCACATTCAACTTTAATGACCACATGAATGTTAATCAAGATGTCTGTTTAATATGCCATGCTTTCAAGGTTTCTTTATTCAGATTTGCTAGTCTATCACTAAATTAGCCTCATAATTATCTAAGGAAAAGCAATTAAGATTCTCTTTACTGTTAATTTCATTTATTATTTCATTGCTAAGACTTTAGATATGTTTAACTACTATACCTAGGATATGACAGCAGCATAATTTATAAGCCATTTTTAATGGAATTTGTATCTCCTGAGTAAATTCTGTTCATGAATTCTGTAGTGCTAGAAGATGCTGCTGCTCTAGTTGTACAGTTTCTCACCAAGTAAGAAAATACAACAGCACAAAACTACCATTCAAAAAGTGAATATTCACTTTGTGTTAGGTTTCAGCAGTATTATGTGAACAGATGCATATGCCAGGACTTTGCAAGTGTAACTGCTCTACTCAGTTTTAATACCCACATCTGCAAAATGATAATTTCCTGTCAGTTTCTGGCTGTGTTTGTAAATAGACTTTGTTCATTCACTCATTCTCTGATTCTCTGATTACCAACATAATCCAAATGCAGAGGAACCAGAGCCTCTTCTGGCAGTCAGTGGACACAAGGCAGAAAACCTAAGCTTGGGCAAGGCACTGCCAATCACAGCACGTACAGATACACACACACACACACACACACACACACACACACACACACACACACACACACACACACACACACACACACGCACACACATCATTCACTAAAAAGCAGCATGCATGCATACTGATAGGCAATTTGGAAAATCACCAATTTACTTTATGGTGCATCTTTTGGGCTGTGAACGGATACTGGAGCATCAAACAAAAAATTGCAGAGACAAAGAGAGGATTTGTACAGTCTGCAAACAGTATACCCCCAGTCAAGAGCCAAACTGATGAACATAGCATTGTTAGGCAGAAATGCTGCACCACTGTGATCCCCCTTACTAGGCCTGGTCCTGCTAAAGTTAATCATGCACAATCCGTGCCTGAACAGCACCTACATTTTCAATCACCTAACCTCTTTCCTTATTATTCTAGAAGTCTTAACAGACTGCTTTTCTTGATTACAATACTGCCACTGAAACATCCTTGTTGCTCGTTTTTCTGATATCTTTCTTAAGATTAAATATACTAAGACAATGAAATGTACCCTAAGATTACATCTACTTCACTTGCTGACTATTCTCTGGCTATGAAACCCACACATACCTCTCAAGCTCTTGGAGCAAGAAATGTGGACAAAGCCATAAATAAAAGTGGGAAAAAGGCCCAAAAATAGGTAACATTTTTAAATATTGCTCTTACAAACTTAGAAAGTTGATAGAAACAGGTTTTGCATTAGCATGAATTTTCTGAAGGGCATGAAATCTGAAACTCAAATGTTTGTCATTATTTTTTTAATTTCAGTCTTTAATGATTTGTCACTAATTTGTCAGAAAACCACAATTTTATGAAAAATGGACCAAAAATATGAGGCAAAAATCTGGGCATTCTGTGAAAATCTGTACAGTTGGGGGGTATGAAACTCAGCACTCAATTTAATCAGGCAGGAGAGTCAAAATATGAAGAGTGCTTCAACTCAACATACAATTACCACATCACTTTCATTTCTTCTTCTGCCACGGTCACCTAAAAATCCATTATTATAATATCCACAGTGAAGACTCTAGCTTGGCCTTGTCTTTTCTGCAGTTTCTACTGAATGATTTGTCTGTGTAAATGTTTCACCCTTTGTTTTGATATAGTACTTGGTTTCTATATTATTTGCTTACACATGATTAGCCACTTAACTACAACATGTGAGGTCTAGTTTCTATTTTAAAACCTTTCCTATCAAAAATTCTATCTTTTCCTGGTTCTGGAGTTTGAAGCTGATTATGCATGGACATATTCAACAGTATATTACAAATCAACATATATCCACAAAGCATTCATGAAGTCACTGAAACTACTGGAATAAACAATAGACTGTGTAGAGCTATACAGTTTATGGACCTCTTGTCAAACTTTGTGTTAGCATTACACTGCTTATAGATTCATAGGTTCACAAGCAAGTGCTATGTTAGCTGCCCTAGTGGACCTTTTTAATTCTAGCCAATTGCCCTCAGAGGTGAAAGTCAAACCCTATATTTTGTGGGTGTGTAAAGTAAACACCTTAACCATTACGCCATCCCCCAACTTAATTCTTCCCACAGTCCGACACAAACTTTTTTTGCCTAAGTTATCCGCAGTTTCTTTAATGGTTTGTTGTGAAATATTAAAATGACAGCAATATTAAATCCCAAATATAAGATATCAGCATGGTACATAACATGTAACCTACAGATCAATTAGAAAGATAGTTACATTAATTTACTAACCCATCACATCCCAAATACTAAAAATGTTGGTTATCATATTGAAGTCCAGGGCCTATCACCATAAAAAACAGTACCCATTTTTTGACACTTTTCATTACCTTATGTATACATGAGATCTCACAAACACTTCTGCTGCTTCTTAATTCAGAAACATTCAACTCCATTTTATGACCATATACCAATGTAATCCTTGAACACAAACCTGCATTCAGAAAAGATATTAAACATGCGTACCAGAGGAATTACACTTTTTGAACAGATCAGTCCCATTAGGCAAGTGTCCTCTTTTCAGCAGAGACTCAGGATGGCATTCATACTGATTAGTGGACATTTGGCCAGGACACTGTGGAAATTCCCCAATCACTTTTGGTAAGTGCTTTGGCATATCTTACATCCACCTTAGTTACCACCGAACAAGGCAGACAGGGCCTTGTTTTATAACCCAAATATATACCCAAAACATATATACCAAGAACCTGCTTTCAACCCTCTGTAATATCCTTCCTCCCATGAATCATTTTTCTCCCACCAATGATATGCATCATTGTACTAAGTTCATTGACTATTATCACATGGTTCATAGGTGTGTACTAGGCTAATGGCCCTGGTGCCTTTACAAGCCTAGCCCACAGAAGTGCCCTGGCATCGTGCTGCCCGACGTTAGTTCCCAGTGCCTCTATCAAGTGGAGCGATCCCCGTATGAACTTTCTATTACCCATTCACTCATCAAGTTTTCTCTTGAAGAGGGACATCGAGGTGCTCTGCTTGACATGTATGGAAAGTCTATTCCAGAGCATGGGCAGTCTATGGGTGAAGAACCTGTCCCTCCAGCATGTTCTGTTGATTATGGTAATGAGGTTGAGGTCTCTGGAGTGTATGGTGCGGAGGGATTGGGATTTCTTTAGATGAGCATTTCTAACAGAGCTGGGTCAGACATGGCTTTGTAAGTCAAGCAGAGACTGCCTGTAAGTAGGTGATATGAGACAGAGAATAGCTGGAGTCTTTTGAGCCTGTCCATGTAGGACACGTGTTTAATGCCTAGGATCCTATTCATGAGGTACTTCTGTGGTCAATCCAGCTGTTGCACGTGTCTAGTGAGGTACATGCCAATTGGGGCATTATACTCGATGACTGGTCTACTGAGGGAAGAGTAGACTTGAGACGATTACCTCTTTCTTCCTGGATGCAAACCCTTGGTAATGAGATGCACCACATAGAAGGACTTTCTGACCACAGTGGCAATGTGGTGGTCGAAGGAGAGGTTGTTGACAACCTGCGTCCCCAGATATCTTATAACGGCTTCAGTGTTCAGTGGGATCCCATCAATGTAGTAATTAGTGGGAACTGAGTTTTTTACCAAAGGGGATGACAATGCATTTTTGGGCATTAAGCTTAAGGCCATGGTTTCAACACCAATCACTGGTCTCAGTGAGGCCTTTCTGCAGGATGTCTGCATCACTTGGGGAGTTAATAATGGCTCCCAGCTTGCAGTCGTCTGCAAGCTTGGTCAGCCAGAGTCCCTTGTGTTGGCCTAAACTTCTGAAAAGTAGATGCCGAACAGGAGAGGACCCAGGATCGATCCCTGTGGGACTCCACTCATGACTGGTTGGCAGTTTGACTTGGAGTCCGCTACTTTCAAACTGTATGTTCTATCTCTGAGCTAATTTGCACCCCAACTAGTGATATAGGGGTTGATGCCTAGTTTGGTGAATTTATCAATAATTCCTGTGTGAGGAATGGTAGCAAAGGCCTTGGCCAGATCGAGGTAGGCTGTATGCACTGCCTTACTTTCATCCACAGCCCTAGTGACTGACTCAAAGAAGTCAACCAGGTTGAGCAGGCATGATCTCCCTTTCACAACATCTGTTAAGTATGTTATACTTTACTAAAGTCCATTACTATTTTCTGTTACTGACAGTATATTACTGAACATTTCATAAGCATCTATTTTCAACTCTGCCCTTTGCTTTTGTACTAGTGCTTGTATAATAATTATATAACTATTTTGTTTGCTATGTTTATTAAACTGTGGAGATTTTCTCCCCGGGCATCCACTGAAAATGGGCTTCTAACCCAGTGGACCTTCCTGGTCAACAAATATCAATAAATAAATAAATAAATAAACACCTCATTTGAATGTCATCACATTCAGGAGTGCAACTCCCCTTCTTATACTGCACTGCAAAGACAGTACTGGAAAATGAATCCACACACCTTGTGTAATAAATAAACTCACAGTCTTCTGATCATCAACCACCAAAGCTGTATGTGCTACCAGAATCTTTACGGCCATTACCAGTCCCACCCAACAATCTATATCTTTCTCTCTCTCACCCCATTACTCTCTGTCCATCTAACTACCTAAGAATTTGCAATATACTAGATTGCCCACTTTCAAATGTGGTCCTGAAATGAAGAGGCCATCTAATAATAAAAGAGCATGCAGATCTGAAAATGGGAATAACTTAATGGTCTGTGCAGTGCAACCAAGTGATGCAGCTAATGCTGGGTTCAGCAATGCAATCACACACAATAATTCGAAAAACACTACAGACTTAAAGAGGAAAAATACAGAGGTGGATGGCAAAATAACGAGTTTGGAAATGAGAATGAAATACATAAGCAACAGTCAGAGGATAAGAGGTGCAAGCTGTTTCAGTAAGGCTTGAGACAGAAAATATTTAAAACTTGGAAAGACCTTCAACTGGGAGCATGTCAGCATGGTTTGTGATGTAAAATGCTTGCGACTAGGATTGTGTCAGTGTGGTTTGTTTTCATTTATATAAATGTATGATTGCCTGTGTAGTAAGTGATGGTCTAATAAAGATGTTTCTTGTTTAAAAAATTTAATAATTTATGTAATATTGCTTAGGTTATATGATATATAGCAATATATGTGACGTATAATGTTTATGTTAATATACTTTGATTACTTTTATATGAATGTAAATTTGCCTATGTCACAAGTGATGATTCAACAAAGGTGCTAAAAAAAAAGACTTGGAAAGACCTTGGCAACAAGAATGAAGATAGTAAGGGGAGACAGGATCGCTAAAGGACTAATGTGACTGTAATCCAAATGATGAAACAGAATATTAAGAAATATCATCTGGATTCACATACTGGCCATTGGGAACAGATGAAGGGTCAACAATAAAACATGAAGAAATGAGAATAAAGCTCAGTAAGGAATACTTCAGAAGATTAAAGTTAATACTGAAAACTGCTTTAACATCTAGGAATAAAGTCCTAGCCATAAATCAAGTTGCTCTTCCCATTCTAACTTACAGCTTTAGTGTGATTGACTGGCCACAAAACACACTGAACCAGTTAGACAATAAAATGAGAAAAATGCTACATACTTACGAAATGTTATCTTTCGGCTTTTCCCGGTTAAGGGTCACCACAACGGAACTCCAGTCCGCTAATGATTGGCAGTGGATTTTTATGGTGCCGAGTTGCCAGCCCGACACCCAACCTTCAAGGAAGGCACACCCATTCAAGCACACACCTACCTGCATGTCTTTAAACGTAACTTGACCGCGGGAAGGACATGCAGACTCCACAAAGAAGGTGCTCCAGCCGAGAATCAAACGGGAGAACCTCTTGCTGTGAGGCGACAATGCTAACTGCTGCACCACCATGGCCTTTTACATACTTACCAAATAATATATAAAAAACAGTGCATAACAAAATTATACATCCCTCGTCCTAAAGGAGGTATGGGCCTCCTCAAAACTGACTACATGTATAGATCTACAGTCATGGGACAATATGCATATTTACTGACATCATCAAACCAAACATAGTGAACATTCTAAAGTATAAAATGAAGCCCAAGATGAGATCTTTTCTTAGCTTAACTTTGCTTAGCAGAAGCATTTCAGAACAAAGCAGGAATGAAAATCAAACCAGAAGTAGACAAAAAACAGACAGCAAGTGAAAGTGCCACAAAAAAGGAAAGAATATAAAGAAAAGGATCAGATAAGGCAGAAAGAAAACTGGAAAGTTGAAAAAAGTATAGTGGCAAGGATAGAGATCTTCAGAAGCAACCTCATGTTGACCAAGATTTGACACAGGAATGGCTAAGGAGAGGTGAATTGAAACCAGAAGTTGAAATGCTAATAATGGTTGCACAAGATACTGGACTATGTACACAATAGTTTACAAAGTCTATAGAACAAGTGGGATAAACAGACAAATGTAAGTCCTGTAAAACAGAACTGGAAACACCAGCAGATCTTGTTGCTGTGTGTGACACACTCGTAGCACAGGGTCTGTACACTGAAAGAAATAATAATGTGGCTAGATCACTCCACTGGGATTTGTTAAACTCTACAACATATAAGTAGCTCAGAAGCACTGGAAACTTGATCACACAGCATTATAAAGAATGATGAAATTTACACCATCATTTAAAAAAACAGATCCCAGAAAACCAGATATAGTAGTTCTGGAAAAAGGCAAAAGTAGCATTCATCATCGCTATTGCTACACCTAGCGATTACAATGTCTTATGCACAGACAGTCACTAAGACTGAGATTAATGAAGAAGAAGAAAGATACCCAAGCATTCCCAACAGTAGTAGGAGAGACAAGACAAATGAAAAAAAAAAAATTAGAACCATACTTAAATATGCTACCAATACGTGTGACCCCAGATGAACTGCAGAAGAAGGCAAATCTGGGTACATTGCCAGGGGTGGGAAGAGCATTCTTGGATAACATCAAAGATCTTAATGATACTGATTAGCTTCATAGGTGTATACTAGGCTAATGACCACTGGGGCCTTAATAAGCCTAGCCATTTAGTTCTCAAAGGTGTGAATCAAACCCTGTACTTTGTGCTTGCGAGGTGAAAGACCTTAACCATCAAGCCAAACTACAACCACCAAATGAAGGGGGAGAGATTCAAACCCTAGATGTTTTCCACAGGAAGCAGCTAAATGACAAGTTGGAGCTTTAGTGTTCTGTGTTAACTGCAAGAGTAAATGTGTGTAAATATGTATTCAGACCCCCTCAGTAACATTATCAGTTTACTGGATTCAAAATGTACATCAGCAGACCTTTATCTTTAAGCACGCTGCACTTACAGTATGAACTGATTTTGTAGCTACATGGTGGCAGTGGCTCAACAGGCAGCATACTTGCCTTTGGTGCTGAAAGACCAGAAGGCTGTGTGTTCTATTCCTACCCTAGGTGCTTGCATTTCTGACACTTCAAGGTTCCATTAGAGGGGTGCTGCACTCCTAGATATGTTATACTTTGGAAGAATTGTTATACAAAAGTCCTATCTGCTTGAGTTGGTGGTAGATCAGTTGGATGAAAAATACTGCATGGAACTTATTAACTCATTCCCTTCAATGGAACTCTGGAAGGTTGTAGTGTAATTTCCAAGAGTGGAGCCTAAACTTTTTGATATAATGAAATTATGTCTTCACATTGCAAACAAATGTTTATATCTCTGGAAGCACAGTGGTTACTAAAGTGTAAATGACAAATTCTTCAGCCCAAACCATTTTTATAGTTGTAGTATTCTTTAGGTTCTAGGTCTTAAACTGACTTTTATAAGTTAAAATAAACACAGTAACTATTTAAGTTTGTAATGTTTTGTAAACAATTTACAATATATCAGCAAACATGCAAGTTACACACACATACTATCAGCAGCATCTTGTTCATTCAGCTGACAGCTTTCAATATGAGGCTAAGCAGTTTTGTCTGTACCACTTGGTTTTTGAGATACTTAGAAAAACATGAAATTTATGACAATATAAATAAATATTATATGAGCAACAATTAATACATCTTTACCTACATTATACAGAGGTCAAATATCAATACAGTTGTGTTTGCCATTTTGCGAGCTTTAAGATGAAATGTAGCATGATTTTGGAATTATTAATACAAAAATGAACAAACAATACTTGACATCTAGAGGCGTCATTTGGACGTAACTACAGAAACACATGGAGGCATCACTCAGCTGTAATGAGTTAAAAAGAGTTGGGGAAATTCCCGTATGCCCAGGCTAAATGTCCATTAGTAGTATAAATCCCACCTTGGGTCTCCCTGGAAAAGAAGTTAATAGCCTAGTGGGACTAACCCAGTCAAGAAATGAAAAATAAAATAAATAAATGAGGGCAGAAAAATGCACTGCAAGCCAGGTAAAACAGACAGCACATTACTGCAAACAGGAAGTTAACTCAGTGATCAAAAGAAATAATGAAGAAGAATCCAAATAGGGCAGTGAATGACAAAAAGAAAATAATGTTTTATAGTGATATCTTCAGTGTCAGTGTCTACACATTGTAAAGGTTTCCCTGGGGAAAGTAGAAGTGAAAATGCTTTGGCTATTTACTTCTCTCAGGGGAAGGAACATGCTCCTTATACTCAGGGTCATAGGGATGTCTTGAGCTCCTAGTGGGACTCCTGTATTGTGCTCACAAGAGGAAAGAGGCAAAAGGATATCATCACTGCATGGGTCTATATTACGTAATAGAAAAATAATTTAACCGAACGGGATTTAACATCAAAATACACGTCATCGAACCTGGTCTTGTGGGGGGCCCCCCACACCCCCTGCTAATTATATATAACAAGTACAAGATTGCACTACAATGAAAAAAGGGCAAATTTTCCAATCTTCACTGCACCGTGATCTCACTATCAACAGCTCGATGATGTGCATTTTGATGTTAAATCCCATTCGGTTGAATTATTTTTCGATTATGTAATACAGACCCTTACTGCTTAGGTTGGGGCTTCCTCAGAAGTCCAAGTATAACACCCATCAGCATGTTGCCAGTCATACAGTGGCAGTAGTTGGGTATTAAAAATCTTGCCAGCTGAGCTTGCAGTCTGACTGCCCAGATCTACTTCCCTCCCATTGAAGTAACACTTCTCTGCTATCTCTGACTTTTACTCAGAAAGGGAACTCTGATGAAGGAGTAGCAATGAGGGACTAGAACATAAGTACACGATCAACATGGGTCTATGAAGCTACTAGCCGCAGCTAAAGACCTTAATAAAAAAATGTGAATCAACATAAATCAGTAAAATGTTTATTACAATACTGAGATCAATTAACAAAGCAGTTGATAAAAAATATGCTGTATAAAACAGCCTTCTGAAGCAAGAAAACACTGAAGGCCCAGAATTACCCATAAGTGAGACACCTACCTACAGAAAACTCCCTGATATCTCACTAGCTTAAACTGTGCAGTCTGAGACATATACTTCCAAGTCGCTAGCATCCTTCTATAACATTATATAAGACAGTCATTTCTTGCATGACATGTAAACAAAATTTCTTGGTAGAGGCATTACATCAATGATATGCTGGGTAGCAAATTTGGATGTCAGTATCTAGATATTATGTACTTCCTTTTGGATGGTGTGTGAACCTTAGCAAGTAACTTAACATCCTTCTAATGCATGCATTTCACAAGGATGGAGCACCCACTAAAAATATATAAATATTTTCCTTGGTGAGACAGTGCAAGTTTCTGCTACCTATTCTGGCAAGATCCACCAGTCATGATCCACAATAAGCCTCTGTCATTGTCCAGTCATACAAGCATGCACCCTCATGATTGTTGCATTCTAAATGCTACTGACCCATACTTTTTCCTCTCAACTGAAGTAGTGCTCATGTCGGAGGTATGCACTCCTACCTTTCACCTCCTAACTGTAATTTAAAGATAATGCATTTATTTACATCAAGTCCCTTCCTCCACAAGTTGTAATTGTATGATGATGTTTGTGTACAACATAGTCTTCAAATGGCAAATGTAAAAATGTAATAATGCCTATGGATAACCCTTCTTCTGTCCTCTCTTTCTCTCTCTCTCTGCCCCTCCCCAACTGTAACTGCTAGACAGTACCTGTCACTAAGGTAGATCTCAGCTCCTTTTCCACTTAGCTTTATGAAAGTGCTTTTGTCTAGAGTAGTTCCAACCTCCCACCTGCCCCAGCTGTAATGTTATTTTTTGAAACATCTCTTCTTGAGCAGTCTCATATTCAGCCAGCTTTCTCTTCATTTCAACCTCTGATTTTTGGAGGTTTATCACCTCATCTGAATATCTGTTTAAAGCTTCTTCCATTTTTCCAGCCTTTTCTTATTTGAGTTGACATACTCCCTCAGTGTTTTGTTTATTTAAATCAGCTCTGAGTACATTTGACTTATTTTTTCCTGTACGTAACTAGAAACCAGGTCTTGCACCAAAGCTGGAGCTTGCATTGCTTTTTGCTGAGCAGCTGCATAATTCTTCCCAGTCAGCGTTTTTTCCCTGATCTTTTGTGAGTGATTTTCTTTCAGGTTCTCTGAATTTCTTTTTTGTTGGCATCCAGGTAGTACACTTACATGCCAGTTACTGAAACTTACCCAAAAATGTGAGTTCACTGGCTCTCTTCTGAGTTTATGTTTCCACAGTGGGAGAGCTAAAATTAAGCTGTTACTCAATGTGCAGCCATCTTGGAAGTTGACCCTAGCTGTAATGTTATGAAATTGCTCATGTCTAAGGTAAATATCATCCCACTTCACCAGATTTAATGTAAAAATGTACTCATTTCTAAGGAGGATTCTCCTCACTTCACAAGTGGTAATGATGACACTTATGTGGGTGTTAATGACGTGGAACATACTTACCTGGACTTTATGAAGACAGACATTGTTGATCTCTCTAAATATGTGTCTCAGGCAGGTATGTGCCTTCCATTGAGCAGCACTATACCTTCACCACAGATGATGGTACAGTACAAACAAAACATGATTGACTTCAATTGGCTTAGTTCAACTGGCTTAGTTTCTGGGGTCTTTTCAGGGGGATTCAATACTCGTCAGCATAGAAAGACAAGGTTAACAGACCACGTTGCTTTATAAGGATAGTCTGCACTTATCTCCACCAAGGCTTCTGAATACAGACCAAAATGTATCCACCCCCTCAGAGCCTTTTTTAAGCAATGCAAAAATGACAAACCCACTATCATAGCAAATAAAATCCAAAGAAACCTAAAGGTGTTAATGCTCAATCCTAGGATCCTATACAAGAAAATGCTCTCCTCACTCTCTTGAATATAGACATCTGTGCAGTTACTGAGACATGCTTTAAATCTGCAGAAAGTACTCTGATGGTGCAAGGCTTCAATGCCTTCCACACATTTAGACCATCAGCCTCAATGGCATGGACAAAAGATAGAGGAGCCTCAATCGATATTAGCAACAAGTGTTAACTCTAGGCTGGTTAAACAGGAGGAAGACCTGGAATTTATCCACGTGTAAATCACAACGGACAAAGCACCATATCATATCCTAGCAAGCTTTAAGCCTCCCTCTACAACTCTGAAATCCCATTGCTTATACCTAGACCTACTGAAGAGACTCACTATTGAAGAAAATACCCTATTTGTGGTAGACTTCAACCCTTCTACAGATCGGGATACGATACCTACACTGCCTTATACTCGCAGGCACAAACATTTCTGGACTTAATAAACACAAATACCCTTGACTAGATAGTGCACACACCCACCAGAAGTCCAAATATACTGGACCTGGTACTCAAAAATTTGGGAGAGTACTACTTTCCCCCCACCACCAGTGTCATGTCATCACCTGTGAGATCAGATCACAAAGCTGTCTTCTTTAAAATAAAAATCAAACTGGTAACTTACCTGTAACAGTTATGGACTATTCCAAAGCAAACTACATCCAATTAAGGGATAGCTTGTCAGAATTCATTGCTCATCCCAACTCTGACTTCACAGCAACCTATGCAGAATTGTTCACAGAGACCATGTAGAACCAAGTACATGGCTGTAAAGAGGCTGCTGTACCTACTAGTAGTAAGCCCAAAACAATTCTAAAAATAAACCGCACTGGTGGAATCCTAACCTTAATAGGGTATATAACAAAAGGAAAAATGTCATCTCTAAAATCAGGAGCAGCAACTCCCATAATGACAGGAGCTTTCCAGTTAAACTTGGCAGAAAACTAAGAGGACTAATTAAATCCAACAAATACAATTACAAAGTCCGGACAGTCTCACCAGCTAAAGACAACTATAAAGCATTCTACAGGTATGCCCAAAACTACAAAGCCAGCACACATCAGTCCAAGGAAGTTGTAGTGCCACTTTATATAGCCCTTCTCAGATCCATCATTGAGTAGAATGTCCCCCTTGGCATGTACCTGCCAAGACATATGCAACACTTGGAATGCCAACAAACATGCCTTACCAAAAGAATTCAGAGTATAAACACACTGCCCAATATGGACCACCATAAAACTATATATTTATACTCAGTTTCCTATAGGTTAATGAGAGGCAATCTATACCTGGCATATAAGGCATCCTCGGATCCAGCTTTAATGGACTTTTTCTGCATCAACAAAATGAACAGCATCAGAACCAGTAGATCCAAGGATTTAAATTTTGCTTGTGACATAGGTTCATAGGTAGGTACTAGGCTATTGGCCCTAGGGAGTATATATGTCTAGCCAAACGGTACCCTGGCTTTTGCCAACCAAGAAAATTATTTTCCTGTGCCCCTGTCAAGCAGAGCCACAGAAGTGATCCCCGGGGTGAATTTCCTTTCTCCCATTCAATCATCAAGATTTTTCTTGAAGAGTGCTAATGAGGAGCTTTGTTTGATATAGATAGGTAGTTTGTTCCAGAGTATGGGAAGTCTCTGGGACAGGAAACTATCTCTCCAGCATGTTCTGTTTATTCTAAATGTACATAAATTTACATAATTTTGTATTTACATAAATACGACATGTTGACAAGACTGATATTTGTCTCAGAGGATTCCCATTCTCTGGAACATGCTCCTCATCCATGTGAAGCAGAGTCGATCCCTAACTCTATCTAAGCATAACCTTGACCAATGGATGGGAAATTGGAATTTCACCCCAGGTCTGGCCCCCGTGTCTCTGACACACAGAGGCAGACAGTAATGACCAAACTAACATATCCTCCACATAACCTCTAGACACTTTCTAACTCTTCCTTTTACTAGATTTAGTCCCAGGGAACTCTAGTGATGTGCAAACATTGACTGTGCAGTTAATAATTATCAGGTGTTAAGCCCATCCTGGTCACAAAACTACAAAAGCACCCTGCTAATAACCAAGACTATCAGTAACCTTGCCGCTCTAGACTTTTCTTGGCACAAGCTTCCATTAAAGCCATATTTACTAAGCCCATCCTACTCATAAGACTACAAAAGCACCTTGCTAATAACCAAGACTGCCAGCAATCTTGCTACTGTAGACTCTTCATGGCAAAAGCTTCCATTAAAGCCATAGGTATATTTAACCCATTACAAAGCTGCAAATGTTACTCTCCTGTTCTCCTTGGTCATCTGTAGCACATTACTGGGTCCAACTAGTCGTTCCTACTCCTTTCCACTCTCTTCATGCCTCTTTTCCTTAATGCTCTTTACTGGTATTACATTCTGCAATATACACAGTAACACCCCACCCATCAACTCTGCCAGACAACTTGCACAGCCTCAAGCAAATTATCTACCATGCTAGAAATCTATCTAAATGTGTATCCTGAATTTTGTTTATACTAACTGGCATTCTGAAACATCAAGCAGCTCCAGCAAACTCCACTGACTGCAGAACTCCGTTCTTGCACTGCCGTTATCCCGAGGGTTGGTTTCTCTGTTTTTTTAAAAAAAGCAAAGTGAAATCTTAGCAATAAGTGGCTTACTGATTGTTTGTAGTCTCTCAGGCAGACGCTAACAGGGTCCAACCCGCTCTGTTCGCCCTCACGCTGCTAGGGCGCACTTCAATCCCCTACCCTACCCCCATTCCCACACATCCCCACTACATCTACACTTATAGGTAACCACTAAATACACTCCCTCACTGATTATCCGATCAGGGTTTATTCTAACACTCACACTACACCAATCCCTAGGCTAGTATTCTTTTGCCATTTCCCTTCAAAGTCACACCCATCTTAAGCCCCATACACACTCTCTCCACTCCATCAGTACATTAACCACTATGTTACTTATACACATTACCTTGCTTAGTTTACTTATCATAACATACCATGGTACCTCCTACCATAATCAAAAAGTAACATACACCCACTCACCAACAAATCCCATCCCTACTGCACACCGTATCACTTTACCTAATACTCTTACATCCTCACACCTCTATAACAGCTCCTATACAGAACTATTTACTTACAGATACACCCATACACATGTAACACACCATACCTACTATGTAAAATATCTAAACTGTTACTGAAATTCTCTCACTTATTTCTGCATAAACAAACTAATCTCAAACTAAGTGGAGACATACACCCCAACTCAAGCACCCAAATTGCAGAACAAACTCTTCCCTCACTGGCCAACATACTCTGTCATAACATCTCCAGTCTGACTCACAATACCTCTAACCTTCTAATCCTGAATATGAATCTTAGAAGCATACTAAAATAAAACTCATGAATACCATGCAGCCCTTGCCCTATACTATCCCAATCTAGTTATATTAAGAGAAACTTGGCCCAAACCACACATAAAAGACACTGAAATCCTTAGACAATGCAATAACATACACAGATGTGACAGGTTATTTAAGCAAGGTAATGGAATAGCCATCATGTAGCAAAACACACTAAACTTGGTCTGCCTCAAGTATGCATCCCTAGAACCCTCTGATTCTGAAATATTAATCTCTTGCCTTGAACTTAACTCCAAAAAAAAAACATAATAATTATTGCTATGTGCATCCTGCCAGGAAATAGCCAGTCTAAAATAAAAAAATTCTCTGCTGGATAGCTTCCACATTCAATCAAGAAACCATTATTATGAGGGATTTCAATTTGGACTGGAGTGCCTGCTCTTCAGAAAACCCATCCAAATTTATCAACTTGTCTGGTTTCTCCCAAATTACACACTCCCCAGCCAGAGTGGATAAGAACAGTAGCAAACAAACTATCCTTCACTGGACCTCAACAAATAAGCCCAATCTCTTTCAACATGCCGTCTGCCTTCCAGACAGTTTTAGTGATCACCTGCCTACCTACCTACCTACTTCGGCATTGATCCAGCACTCCAAAAAATAACATACAAACACACATCAGAAACTAAAGAAACTTCCCTCCCAAACTCTTCAAATCTCTCCTATGACAATGCAACTGGTCCCCACTAAAACAACTCCCTTTAGACGCAGCAGTACAATTCTTCAATCAAACGTTTCTCAATATACTAAATAATCTTTCCACTCTAAAGAAGACAAATATTAAATCAAAACAACTCATATGGCTATCAAAGGAGACCAGGCTATTCCTCAAATAGAGAGAGAGAGTGCCTAGTCCCAATATCAAGCGACCAGGTCCCAAACCTCCGTACTTACCTAGCAACAATTAAGAAACCAAAATCAAAATTGACAAAATAAAATACTATATCACATTACAACAAAAACACTAAAGCAACCCCAGAAATTTTGGGGAACCATAAAACAACTCCTTAATCCTGAGCAAAGTAGCACTTCATCTCTTACCACCTTAAATTCATCTGATTGTATAGCCTCCCAATTTACTTCACACCATAAATTCTATATTATCTCTAGTAAAAAAATGACAATACACCCCTAATAGTTCCTACAGGATCATTACCAAGCCTTAACTCATTTCCTATCAAAACAATTCAAACAAAAGACCATCAAACAGCTTCTAAACAAACTAAATCCCAAATCCCTTGTTACTGATCTACTCCCCAAGGAATTTCTCAGTTTAGCAGCAGATACCATCACATATCCCATCTTCATTCTAATTAATCAATCCATCTAAGAACAATACATACCCAAGCGCTGGAAAATCTCACATATCATCCCTTTACACAAAGACAGCCCCTTATCTGATTTATCTAACTACAGATCCATTGCTATTCTTCCCACATTAGCCAAAATCTTCAAAAAATGCATATAAAAACAACTCCTAGACTACCTATTAAGCAACAACATCCCCTCTAACTCATAACATGGTTTTCAGCCTAAGCATAGCATCACAACAGATCTAGTAAGCTTTACCAATACCGTCAACCAGCTCAGAAATAATGGTCAAATCGTTTCATCCATTTTCCTCAACATGTTAAAATCTTTTAACACGGTATCCCACCTAAAACTAACAGAATTAGTGTCCCTAAATCTCACCCACTCAGCCCTAGCCTGGTTCCACAGCTACTTTACTGACCAGCAGCAAGCAGTCAAATGGCAAAACTCACTCTTATCCCTACTACCCGTCTCAGTAGATGCCCTTTAAGGGTCAATCCTCAGACCACTACGCTTTTCTATATTTACCAACAAACGATGCACTGCTACTAGCAAAGCTTCCATCATACAATATGCTGATAATTCTACCCTCATATGTTCAGCCCCATCCCTTACAGAACTCATTGAAAGCACACAGAAATCCTTCCTAGACATAGAACAATATCTGTCAGATTACCAGCTAAAACTCAGCACAAACAAAACAACCCTAATGGTCTTTACCAAGACTAAACTTCAAGGAAATCAACCCCCCGTTTATTATCTACTCCTCCAATAAAACCAGAACAGAACCTATTGAACATACAAAACTTGGGATCACAATTGATAACTTCCTAAAATTTGATAAACATTTAGCTTCAGCCATTAAAAAGCTGCATAGCAAACTTGGCTCTTTCTACAGAGCTAAACCGTACCTCACTAATACTACCAGACATGCTACAGTCAGAACACATCTCCTCTCCACCATACTATATACCTCACCCATTTTTACTAACCTTAGAAAATCAGACTTAACCAAACTAGAGGCCTGCTATAACAAAATAGCCATATTTGCACTTAATCATCCTAATAGAACTCACCACTGCTCTGCTCTATGGGAGTTAAACTGGATTGAACTTACCAACCTACTACACTTAAACCAACTACTCCCCATTCCATTGTTTACCGATCTGAAAACTGCCCAGCACTCAAAGACTTAGTACAATCAAAAGCCAACAACAGAAATCTAAGATCCTCTAAGAAATTATTAAAGTCTCAAAAGACAATAATACTTTTGGAGAATCTCTATATTCAAACAAAATATCCAAAATCTGGAACTCTATCCTACAACAAATTCTGAACACCACTAACATTCACAAATTCAAATCACTCCTCAATGAATACCTCAGCAAAAACTGGCTGTGCTCCTGTACTACCCCTGGATGACCATACGTCTCCTCTCTCCCTAGCACTGCTCTGATCTCTTCTCAGTCTACTACTTCTAAATCCATTCAGGCTTTTTTACTTACTTAGGTCTCAATATCTATGCCTCCTTGTTGTCCTATTTTCCATTTATTGGCAGCATTCTAGCACAGAGAACTGCAGTTTCTCAATACACTGCCCAAAGTTCTACGTACTACATGGCTAATGAATTGCATAGCAATTGAAAGGATGACTCTATGCATTTGTAAATTATTCTTCCCTATTAAAATTCTATTCTTTATTCTTCTTTTTGGATGTATGACATTGCAACCTTATGTATGGTATTTCTTACCTTGTACCATGATTTTTTTTGATACTGTCATTAACTATTTAGAGTCTCTCATATACTTTTTTGGTTCAGCTACCGTCCCTGTATTTTTGTATTTCATTTTGTCTTTTTAGTTTGTGGAACTTTTCTCCCTGGGCCTCCTCTGAAAATTGGCTTCTGGCCCAGTCGGACATTCCCAGTAAACAAATGAAAAAAACTAACAGACACCCTCCTAATAAACACCCATGATGCATAGGACACAATTGGTTTGGGTTGCATGGCTAGGCTTATAAAGGCCCTTGTGGTTATTAGCCTTGTATATACCTGTGAACATGTGTGTACAGGAGCTCTGCTCCCAACCATTACCAGGTGTACTGTTAAAACAATGCTTAGGTTTAAGAGACCACGCCCCTTCTCCATGCTGGCCACTGCCCCAATGATTGTCACGGAGTGAAATAACTTGGCTATGCTACATACAGAAGTATTACTGAACATTTTATGCAGGTCAGCACGCACTAATCATCATTTTACCAGGCTTACATCCTGCATGTTCATGGCAAACATACTGATGTGTAAATAATACCTGACACACGAAGGGAAGACAGACAGGTAGTGGTAGCTCATGGGGTGGGCTTAGGCAGCACAAGTGATTGAAAAAGCAAACAGCTCAATGCATTCCCATGTAAGTATTCATACTAACAAGGTCACTATGCTCAAACAAGGAGAAGGGGTACACATTTTCTGCTGCCATAGTGGTCTACTGTACATCATAATTTTATGACATTTTCTAGGCCCAACATAATGGTGCAGAGACTTTCAAGAATCATGTGTAGGAAAACTGCAGCACATAGCACACTGGAACGTATATTACCATTCTGCTGAATGAAGCTCCTGTGAAGGCTCACTACTTTCACTATCAAATTCACATTAGTCTTTGTACAAGCCATGGTACAAACTCAAAGTCTATTAAAGAAAGAGAATGCAGTAATATATTGTTATCCTTATCATCAATATCCCTGATGCTTTAAAATTACATTGTATGATTTTCTATAATGACTAATAAAAATCAGATTTTAGTGTACAAAATATCAAGGCTAGTTAATAAGTTGATCCATTATTAAGCATCTCTGCTTTTTTATTGCATTTTTCCTGCCTTGCCTTTTAATGTGTGTTAGCCTTTACGTTCGTTTTTTTTCATTTAATAAATTTAAAACACATATTTTCTAGTCTCTGCTGCATGGGCTAGTGGTTCAAGTCTCATGACCTTTGTCACCTTCTCTTCCTGTGTCTACATTTGTAAGAAACAGCAGAAGAGTTTATTGTTACTGCTTTCTCAGGGAAGAGTACAGGGGGGGGGTATAACCTCTTTTTTCTGGAGGTAATGCCTTTGCTTATGAGATGAGCAATACAGAGTGCCCTTCTTACCACTGTGGAGACATGGTGATCAAAAGTAAGGTTGCTGTCAACATGTGTGCCCAGATCTCTCACCACTGAATGCGTGCTTAGGACATTTCTATTGATGTGGAAGTTTGCAGGAACATTGCCCTTAATGAAAGGGATGATGATCTTTGTATTTAGTTTAAGACCATGACTTTGGCACCAATCATTTGTCTAAGTCCCTCTTGCAGGATGTTGCCATTGTTACGGGATTCAATGACTGCTCCCAGTTTGCAGTCATCTGCAAACTTTGTCAGCCACAGACCTTTGGTTTTTGCATGGACTTCGGAGAAGTAGATTCCAAACTATAGGGATCCCAGAACCAATCCCTGTGGGACACCACTGGTTACGGGTCTGCTAGAGGAGATGGATTAACCTATTTATACTGTACGAGTTCTATCAGTGAGCCAGTTCACAACCCATGTGACAGTATATGGGTTGATACCCAACTGGGAGAGCTTATCAATGATGCCTGAGTGGGAGATCATGTCAAAGGCCTTGGCCAAGTCTAGATGGCCGTATGCACAGACTTACCTTTATCTAAGGCTTTGGTGACTGTCTCAAGGAAGTCCACCAAGTTTAACAGGCAAGATCCCCCCTTGACAAAGCCAAACTGGGTGGGGTCAAGCATTTGGAGATTTTCTATATCTTTGTTAAGGTCCATGATGATTCGTTCCATGCTCTTGCAGATAAGGCTGGTTAAGCTAATGGGTCTAAAGCTCTCGGGGTTCAGTGGATGCACCCCCTTTGTGTAAAGGGTGACAGTAGGTGTTTTCCATTTCTCTGGTACAAAGCCAGTGTTTAGGCTGTGATTGAAAAGAGTTCCCAGTGATGTTGCTAATTCCTGTTTTAACCATGCAGAATACAGCCCGGATGTTATCTGGTCCCATAGAGGCTGTATTTTTGGTTTTGGGCAGGGCATTTAAGACCTGCTCATTAGAGATACTAGGTGGTGGACAGGTGGTAGGGATGCTTTGGGGTGTGTGTGGTTGGCACAGGGGAGTGAAGTTTTCACTGAACCCATACAGCCAGCAGGTTTGCTATATCCACAGGATCTGTACATGTAATACCATTAACTACTAGTTCAGCGCAAATCTGGGATTTTCCTTTTTGTTTTCAGATCCAACTAAAGAGTGACTTATAGTTGTCCTTAGTCTGGGAAGCTAAGTTGGATTCATAAATAGCTTTGCAGGACTTCACAAGGAGTCTTATTTGTTTGTTTGAGGAGGGAGTGTTTCCTTTTATTAGACCTTTCCTTCCTACTCTTAGACAGCAACTTCTTCCTCTTGTTGTACAGCCTGCTGATGATTTGAAGAGGGATCTTACTAACAGTCAATTGCATGTGAAGTAATTCCAGGGAATCGTGCTGTGTAACCAATCTAGAGGTGTATTTATCTTTAATGAATAACGATATACCACCTCCATCGGTTCTCATACCTTCAGTTTGTGGCCTTAACATGTGGAAGGAATTATAACCTGATATGTATGGGGTGCTCAGAGCAGCCTTAAACCAGGTCTCTGTGACTGTAGAAATGTCAGTATCTTCCAAAGTAAGAGCTGCTTCCAGTTGGTGCAGTTTTAGGTTTAGGCACACAGCATTCAGCAACATAACTAAGAGGTTAAATTTAGAGGATATTTTTGCATTGGGAAGTTTTTTCTTGTGGCATAGCCTTAAAAAGGCACTAGGGGGTGGCAAGAGCCTTTTTCAATAACAAAAATCCCAGGGGTGACAGATGAAGACCATCTCTGGCAAAGCATTGAGGTCTGTCAACTATATCATCCTAGGCTGACAGATACTGGATCCCGTTAGAATGACAACAGAAACATAGCCAATTGTTGAATACAATCATTTTTTGTTTGTATTGTGCCATCATCCTAGGCAAGGGGAAAATGCTGCTTAAGGCTAGGGGCATACCTGCCTGAGACACATAATCAGAGAGCTTGGTCATGTCTCTCTTCATATAGTCCAGTGGGGCACATTTCAAGTCATTCACACCATTATGAACTATGATGGAGTCATAACAGTGCTTGTTGTTGAGGGACATGAATGCATGTGTGATTTGGCGGATCCTGGCACCTGACAGCTGATCGTGACCTTTTCCTTATACATCCTGGTGAGAGGAACATCTCAGAGTTGTCTATGACTAGGATATTTGGTATTGAGCTGTGCCTTAGGGGCTTGTCTGACAAGACACTGGTGCGTGCAATGTTGTGTGTACTAAGTTCTCCACTGGATGTATTATGTGAAGTATGCTTGTGTTTGGGAGGTCTCTGTTGTTTAGGTAAGCTTCTTGTAAGGACCTCTGTATATGTAGGTTTATGTGTTGTTGGTTTGGTTGGTGCAGGACATGTGGTGTGCATGCTGACAACCTGCTTAGTGTCAGTCGTACTGACTGGTAAGGGACAGAGCCTGTATTTATTTTCCTAATATACGAGTATCTCTCACATATTGAGTCCATGTGCGCGAGAAGTAGTGGGTTGTCAGTGTACATGAGGCAGATGCTACATTGCCTCAGGATGTCCATGTTAACTAGGCATGCTGGAGAAACTGTGTAAAACTGTCCACCCATAATGCTAGGTAAGTTTAGTGTGCTCAGAAACAGGATGAGAACTTGAAGGACCAGGTAAGGTAGAAGAAAGGAGAAGTTGTCAAAAACATGAAGAGCTAGTGGTTAGGATCTGTGTTGGTACCTCTGGAGCTTCGCTGAGTGTATTACCTGTTAGTGAGGCACAATCACAAGAACTCACCAAAGGAGCACCAGTAAAGTACTAAAGGAAAATTTGAAGCAGTAATGTTTGCATCTATAACCACCAATGGTACACACATCTGCACAGCAGTGCAGGTTTGTGTGCTTTGCCCAAACACAGGGCTTATGCAGCAAACGGATTAAAACAAACTAACCAATACAAATGCTCAAACTGAGCCCTGTTCTAGCAACCTTCAATCGGACGAGTTCTGACTGCACACTCCTGCCACAAGGGCATAGGGGAGCCCTCTCCAACACAAAGATAGCCTGAATTAGTGCTTAAGTTATCCAAACCGAACTAGATTCAACAGTTCTGAATGTAGTCTACGCTATAGCAAAGTGCAACAAAATGCAAAAGCAGTTCAATTTAGCAGTGGTACAGTAAAGACACAAGTGCTAATAAAGTGAACAAATCAACTTAAGTTTTATACTGAACAGTAGATACCTCAGATTATTCAGATGAGTACAGCAGAGCAGTAGCTGGTCACCAAACTCTGTGGAGCTTTGATGAAACACGCTTTATTGTTCTAAAGACAGCATTCTTATTTCCACTGTTGTACTACCTTTAGTCACAAAAATTAATCTCTTAGAATACTTTACGACTTCATGTTTTACTTTTATTTACTTATTATTGTGCAGTAATGCCTTCAGTATTACAAACTGTATATGTTAATGCTCTGAGAATGGACAGTAATTAATGTGCTGTCTCACAGCTCCAGACTGTGGAGTTCAAACCTGATTTTTTGGGGGAGCTGTTAACTACATGGAGTTTACATTTTCTTATCATATGCTTATGAGTTACCTCTGTAATCTTTTGCTTCCTTCCACCTACTATACATCTGTTGTTTGACTCACTACCTTAAATAATACAGGCTTTGCTTTTGCAGTTGCCATTTGCCACAACCCAGTTTATGCTGAAAAGGATCAACACCTGTTTGGTTCATGAAAATTTAAATAAGTACAATAAAATAAATATATATGATGCTCCTACAGAACCTTTCCAAGTTTATGCAACTCATCTTCTAAAATTAGAAGTCCATGTTGTATGTGTTTGGATACTGGCCTTCCAAATAGAGATTCCAGCAAACAATCATAAAAAATAGTTGTAATGCTGGTAAAGTTTTTAAAGTTCTGAGCGCCCATCAGCTGGTATCCGCCTTCTAAGACCCCATAACTATTCAGTTTGTATCTGAAGTTATTAGTATCAGTAGATGATAATACAGTGAATAGCAAGGAGATATACAAGGGAATCCTCTGAGAAATGGACAGATCCCATTTTGTCAGTTATCTCTGCTTTTCATAACTAGTGCATTCCCTGGTGAGTACACGGTTACTACAGATAAAATAAACTGTGGTACGTTGAACAAAATTCCGTATGACACTTTGTGTTCCTTTATTCATGAATTCTGCTACCCAGTAGCAGCTGGCACTGCACACAGCCTGCCGTGGGCTGCATCAATATGATGTACAATTTAAAGGGAATGGTCTAATGAAACACCACAATATTTAAAATGATCTGCCAAGTCACAGTTAATACCGGAGTATGACACTAATTAATTTCATACTCTTTGTTTTAAGAAGTTATGACTCATAGCAAATAACACCATTTTAGTTTTTGAAAAATTTGCTACAAGCCCTCTAGTTAAACTGAATACGTACTGCGGACAGGTAATAACTTATTACTGATTAAATACATTCCATTAAGTGATTCATGCATAAAAACTGGAATACATTTGTAATGTTGAACGATCAGAATCCCTAACACCCACTGCTTATTAGATATACCAATTCTGAGATTGGACTACAGCTGGGAAAGGGGAATTGCTAATCCCCACTGCACTGCTGTCTCATCGTCATTTTCGTTTTTGGCAGTTTGTGGTCAACATGCCATTTTGTGTTCCAATCATTCAGTATTATAAATGCAGCCTGTGAAAATCAAGTCTTCTATACTTGGAGGAATCTGTTGGTCAAGACAGTAAACCACGACTGTGTTTATGAAGTTTGAAAAGAGAACATATCCTAAAATCAAGCTTTGGATGGGTCTACGTTTGCTAGCAGATGGATGGAAGAAGATAATATATTGCTGACCAGTATGTAGGAACTGCAGTGTGAAAGGTAATGACAGAAACATGGAACAGCTGTGTTCTCTCTCCCATAAAGCTACATCTCAGTGAATAGTCTGCTATGCAAAACATTATCAAATTACATTAGATTACATTTGTTTAATGGCAAAAGAAGAAAGTAAGCCTATCTAGTCTGCCCCTCCACCATCACCTGTCCTTCACCATCATAGGTTCATAGGTTCATCATCCTTTCTCCACCTGTCACATGCTCTCTTAAATATCTATATGAATTCCTTCTGGACATCCCATTCTAGCAATCCATCTTACGGGTCAACAGTCCTCTCTGCAAAGAAGTACCTCTCACAGGTCCTATAAGTAACTGGTCTCTACAATTGCTGTTTGTGCTCCTTTCTCCCCTTCTGTTCCTCCTTTTCTTTATGACCACTTTCCCATCTTCCACACATCATGTGTATCAATATAACATCCCCACCTCAGTGTCTTCTGGTCTCTAGTAGCAGCAGCTCCACCTCTTCTAGGCTCTGGTCACATCTTTTTCCCATCCATCCCATGCACTCTACCACTGGCTTTTCTCTGGATTGCTTTCAGCAGCCTGAGGTCCCTTCCACTAATATAGCCTCCAGAGCAACAGTTTAAGAGTATGTCCTAACCATGGTCTTGTTTAGGAACAGCAGTACCTGTTTGCTTTCTTTCTGTTTTTTAACACCTTTATTGAATTATCACTTGTGACATAGATAAATTTACATTTACATAAAAGTAATCAAACTGTATTGGTAAGTTCACATTTACAGACATTATACTTCACATATATTGCTATATATCATATAGCCTAAGCAAAAACACATAAATTATTCAATATCTGACTTTTTTAATGAAACATTTTTATTTTAACCATCACTTACAACACAATCATACATTTATATAAATGAAAACAAACCACACCCACACAATCATAGTTGCAAGCATTTTACATCACATACCATACTGACACACTCCCAGTTGCAAAAATCACTTATAATCTATCAAATCATTCTCAGTCAAACATTACATAGCTCATTTAAGTCCTGCCTTCTTTTAAACCTCATTCCTGCCCTGCATGTATTGTTCCCACAATTCCTATTTTTCCTATGTAGTTTGCTCCTATATTTTTCTAAAGATCTCAATTCCAGTTTTTTATCTCTGTTGCTATATGCACTACTACTTGTATGGTTGGTTTAGATTTTGTTTTTTTTTCCATTTTCTAGTGTGTTGGTATGGTTTGTGATGTAAAATGCTTGCAACTAGGATTGTGTCTGTGTGGTTTGTAATCATTTTTATAAATGGATGACTGCTTATGTCTTAAATGATGGTTTAATAAAGATGTTTCTTGTTTAAAAAAAGGGCAGGACCTAAATAATTTATGTAATGTTGCTTAGGTTATATGATATATAGCAATATACTGTATGTGAAGTATAATGTTTGTTAATGTGTTAATACAGTTTGATTACTTTTGTATAAATGTAAATTTGCCCATGTCACAAGTGATAATTTAATAGAGGTATGTTAACAAAACTTTTGCTTAACAGCAATTGTTCTAAATTCATGCATATTATCAAGGTAATCCCTTATTTTATGCTTAGCATTCTGCAGCTGATCCTCTTCTTGTCTTGTGGGAGACATGAGAACTAGAGACAAATTGCTACTAATTATACACTCATTTGCTGGAAAAAGCCTCAAAATATTCAACATTCTTTTTCATTTACTTGCTTTCTCTTAACACTTGTTACTAAATCAATCTAAGATCCTTAATCCAACTATTATCCCATGCAAGAATGAGAAAAAACATATTAATTTTTGTTTTGTCATGCTCTTTTAACCAGGCTTTTAAGTGTTCTTTTCTTTACATTGCAATGCCTACATTCCTTAAAAGTGAAGAAGAAAGACAGAAGGGAGAAAGGAAAAAAAAAACAGAACAGCAGTGCCTGTTTACAATCATCCCCATTACACTTAAAAATAACTAAGAAAGCTTTACTTTATAACATGCAAAGTAAACCATATACCATAAAAATAGCAGTATTAAGGAAAACATTTTACTTCGTTAACTAAATCCCTCCTCTTCCCCTCCCCCAAATCATTTTTCCAAAAATTAATGACATGAAGTAGGGCATATGCTTTAGAGTTCCCCAGAAGTCCAATAAATTGTGAAAAATTCCTATTTTCCAGATTTTCTTGTTTTGTCAATTTCACAAATATAATTATTGCATTGTAATCCCAAATCAAGTTATTGGTTTTATTACTGTTCATCTCCATTTCCCAAATCCTGTCTTTTTCCAACATACTCTTGATTCTTCTAATCAACTCTCCTGCTCCCTTCCTTCTTTCCAACATTTTCCACTGAAACACTGGAAAAGGTTTCACAGGTACAGTCTATCTGTGGTCTTTATTACAAGAAGAACAAAAAGCAGACTCTACTTATGTTTCACAGCTCACTTTTGGTTAGACAAACTTGTATTTCCTCCTTAGTATGCACTTCTTCAAAAACTGACTTTGTCCTTTCATGGAAGAATATCTTGAAGGCAGCTGGGTGCAGCAGTTTGAATCTCAAACTTGTGTCTCAACATTCCCTGAATAGTGGAATAAATTTACTCCTCTTCTGCCTGGTGAACAATGAGTAATCATTCTCCATAAACACTCTGCTGTCTCCCATTTTAGTACTTTATTCTTCTGCCACAGTTTTGTCAGAATCAACTCCTTCTTCTGGTAGGACTGGATCTTTAATATTAAAAGTCTAGACTGCTTTTTCATAGCCACGTTTGGAGTATAAACATGATATGCCCTTTCAAATAATAGCTCTTGCTGTGAAATACTAGTCCAGTTGCTTATTTGTGCTTTTATAAAATGAATGCAGTCTGTTCCTTCCAGCTTCTCTGGTATAGCTGAAAATCTCAAGTTTTAAATACATGCTCATATTCAGCCAGCCTTTTCTTCATTTCGACCTCTCAGTTTTGCAGTTTTATCACATCATCTGAATATCTGTTTAAATCATCTTCATTTTTTTCATCCTTTTGTTGTTTGTGTTGATATACTCCATCAGTGTTTCATTTATTTTAACCAGGTCTCTGTGCAGTTGTCTTATATCTTCCTGTAGGTTACTGGAAGTCATGTCTGAAGGTTGCATTGCTTTTTGGTGGACAGCTGCAGAACGTTCCCTAGTCAGTGTTTCTTCCTCATATTTTGTAGCTGATTTTTTGCCAGGTCCTCTGTATTTCTTTTTTCCTGGCATCCAGGCAGTACACTTACTATCCAGTTACTGAAATTTATCAAATAAACACAAAAGTCGTCTGGTCTTCTCTGCTAAGTTTATGTTTTCACACTGGAAAAAACAGAATTAAGCTGTTACTCAATGTGCAGCCATCTTGGAAGTCTACCTCTTTGCTTTCTTGGGCCACTCCCCCTAAGGACGAATGTCACTGCCCTAGTCTACATAAGATCACTCCCAGAATGTTTTATTCTCTGTAACAATCAGATTCATTTCCCTAATGAATATTTCAAGCAAGCATTGCTGTAGTCCAAGTGTATCACTTTGAAATTTTCCTCTTGCGAACCTCAAGTGTTACTGTTTGGTGCATGGGGTCAGCCTTCCTTAATCCTTCTTCAGACCCTTCCTTCCATCATCCACTGCTGCAATTAACTTTGCATCATCTGGAAAGATGGTTATCCTGTTCTCTCTTCTATCAGGTATGACTGAAGCACTGACAAAAGCTGATTTAAATATACTTTTCTCTGCACTTATTTAAGATTAGAAATTTGTAGATAATTGTTTCACTTGAATACTGTACACCTTGTCTCTAGCTGCAGTTAGTCTCCCCCCCCTCCCTGTTCTTGTTGTGGTATTAATCTTGGTGGCTTTGGAACTACCTGCCCCCGCTGTAAATCTTGGTGGCTTTGGAATTACCTGCCCCTGCTGTAAATCAGTTTTAGGACACTCCTACTGGGCCCATCTCATTTGCTCACTCAACTGAGTACAGTGAGATCATATTTTGATTTCAGACATTCCTACCAGTCCCATCTCCTCTGCTGTGTACAGAGAGAGCACTTGGGAAGGACATCCCCATAAAGCATTTTAATCTGCTCTGTTCCCTCCCTCTCCACAAAAAAAAAAAAATACTTCTAGTTTCTTGAGCTGCTCTTACATAACTGCCTTCTACCTTAATACCTTAACTTGCTGTCCTGTGTGTTTTTAAGTGTAAGAGTGCTCTTATCTGATTTTTCATAACCTTGTTTTTGTCGTTTTTAACTTATCTGCATTTATTTAAACTGTATTTGCCTTAATATTGCTACACACTCGTGTGCTAGCTTGCATTTAAAGTGTTTTGCTACTGTTATTAGCTCATTCTTTCTAATACAGAGATAACATTTTGAGAAAGCCAACCCACTTAACTAAAAAAAAAAAATATATATATATATATATATATATATATATATATATATATACACACACATATATAAATTCCAAGCTTGTTTTCTGCCTTTCCTGTAAGTAGTCTAATCCAGATACAGATTTGCTGTATCCAGGACTGTTTGTAAGCTTCTGTGCACCAAGCCTTTCAGTGTTGGAGGTAAGTCATCTAGCTTATCAGTAGGAGTGGTAAACATAGGGTAACCTATCTACCACAAGAGTGGTTTCTGTCCCAGAAATTGTAGTTTATTGGCTGTTTGGGCAGTTTTTCCATCTCTTTCAACTTTCTGGTTTAAAAGCCTGCGTTTGTGCTTGTTTCCCACCTTTCCTGTAACTAGTCTAGTCCAGATACAGATCTACTGTATCCAGCACTATCTGTAAGCTTCTGTGCCCCCAAGCCTTTCTGTGTTGGAGGGAAGCCTTCTAGCTTATCAGTGGGAGTGGTAAGCACTAGGTAGCCTATCTACAACAAGCACTCACCAGGCTAAACAAGGAGAAGGTCACTGTCAGCTGCCTGTTGGTTCCAGGATCCGCCACATAACCCACGCAATCAGGTCACTCCACAACAAGTACAAATATGACTCTGTCACTGTCCATGTTGGTGTGAATGACCTGAGATGAACCCCCCTGGACTACATGAAAATAGACATGGAAGAACTCCCTGATCTTGTAGCCCAGGCATGTATGACCGTAGCCCTGAGAAGCATCCTGCCATCACCCAGAATGATACCGCAGTACAAGGACAAAATGATTGACTTCAGCAATTGGCTAAGCTGCTGGTGTCATTCTAAGGGGATCCAGTATCTGTCTGCCTGGGATGACATGGTTGACAGACCACGATATTTTGCCAGAGATGGCCTGCACCTGTCACCCCTGGGATTCCGGATACTGGCTAAGGCTCTTGCTGCCCCTATAGTGCTTTTTTTAGGCAAGGTTCAAATGACAAATTCACCACCATAACAGGAACAGGCAAGCAAAAACTGGGGGTAATGCTACTCAATGCTAGAAGTCTAAATCTCAAAATGCACTCACTCGAGGCACTCCTTAAAATTGAGAACATCGATGTCTGTGCAGTGACTGAGACCTGGTTCAAGGCTCCAGAGAGCTCCCCTGCATTACCAGGCTATAACTCATACCACACTTTTCGGCCATCTAACCTGGACCAGAACACCAAAGGCAGAGGTGTGTCCATATTCATTAAGGATATCCACACCTCCAGGCTAGTTGCTCAGCATAACGCAGCCGAGGTTATCCAAGTGCAACTAACTCTGGGCAAAACTGCAATCCAAATTGTAGCCTGCTACAGATCCCCCACCATGCCCCAGGATTCCCACTCCACTTTTCTTGATATACTGGAAAAATATTAGGGTTCAACCAAACACCCTAATATTGGGCGATTTCAACTACCTCACCATTAACTGGGAAAACTACTCATGTGCCAACTCCTTCACTCAGCGCTTTCTGGAATTCATAAATTCCAATGCCTTGGATCAACTTATCTACACCCCCACCAGGGGCAACAATATCCTAGACCTAGTCATTACCAACATGAGTGATGGTGTTCCACACCTGAAGTCAACTCCTTGTTGGTCAGATCCGACCATAAGCTAATCACCCTAGATATCCACATGCTGCCCCCGCCCCCACCCCCATTAAGGAAACCACGGTAAAAAATGTCTCCAAAGCCAACTTCCTGCTTCTTAAGACAGAAGTGGCGAACTTCATGACACCCATGCAGATGGACAATACAGTTATGAATGCTGAATGCTACACAAATGCACTCTATAAGCACTTACATGAGTGCACGGATCGTGCTATCCCAAACAGAAGCAAGATGCTATCCTCCAAAAAAAGGAAGCCAATCTGGTGGTCCCTTGCCATAAACAAACTCTACAACAGAAAGAAGAAATTGTTGCAAAAGAGAGTAAAATCCCATGAGTGGAGGAGCTCCCTGGTCTGCCTCAGCAAGAAGCTGAGATCCCTTATAAGATCTTCCAAAGCTAGCTATGAAAACAAGATTGCCACTGATTCTAAGGACAACCACAAAGCATTCTATAGCTATGTCAAGAATCTCAATGGCAACACCCAGATCTGCTCTGAGTTACAGCACAATAGCACAAAAATAACAGAACCAACTGATATTGCCAACATCCTGGCAGATAGGTTCAGTGCTAACTTTACCCCCCTCTCATCCCCTAAAGGGCCCATATCTATACAGGAAGAATGCAGAGTCCCTGTAATCACAACTTAACAGGTAAAAGCAGCATTCTCTAAAGTCAAAAACACAGCATCCATGGGACTGGACAACACACCAGGCTGCGTTTTACATGAACTTCAAAACGAACTGGCTCCTCACCTAAGCACCATGTTCAATCATAGCCTCACATCAGGCTTTGTGCCCACTGAATGGCGCACAGCAACAGTTATCCCACTCCACAAAGGGGGAGCCACCACTGATCCTGGGAACTATTGCCCTATTAGCCTGACGAGCCTGGTCTGCAAGGCCATGGAACGTATCATCATAGAATTCATAAACAAAGACATTGGTAACCTCCAAACTCTGGACCCCACCCAGTTCGGGTTTGTGAAAGGCAGATCATGCCTCCTGAACCTGGTCGACTTCTTAGAGGCAGTCACTAAAGCCGTAGACGAGGGTAAGGTGGTTCACACAACCTATCTTGACCTTGTCAAGGCTTTCTACACCATCCCCCATTCTGGAATTATAGCTAAACTCACTAAACTAGGTATAAATCCCTATGTCACAAGATGGGTTGCCAACTGGCTCACTGATAGAACCCACACTGTAAAAGTTGCAGACTCCAAATCTGACTTCCAAACCAGTGACAAGTGGAGTACCACAGGATCAGTCCTACGATCTCTCCTGTTTGGTATCTACTTCTCTGAAGTACAGGCTAACACAGAAGGCCTCTGGCTAACGAAGTTCGCTGATGACTACAAACTAGGAGCTATAGTTGAGTCCCCAAATGATGTAGAATCCAACAGAAGAGCCTCAATGAAACAGATGCCTGGTGACAGAGCCATGGCCTCAAGCTCAATGCCAAAAAGTGCATTGTTATCCCCTTTGGTAAAAACTCTGTACCCATGAACTACCACATAGGCGGCAGTCTTCTTAACACCGAATGTGTGATAAGAGACCTTGGGACCCAGATGGACAGTAGTCTCTCCTTTGATAAATACATTGCCACAGTAGTCAGGAAATCCTTCTACATGGCACACCACATCACAAAAAATGTTCTACTCCAGGAAAAAAGAGGTCACTGTTCCCCTCTACTCGACACTCATTAGACCCATTATAGAGTATAATGCCCCTTTTGGAATGTACCTCACAAGACATCTGCAGCAGTTGGAAAGGCCACAAAAGTACCTCACAAAGAGGATTACTGGCCTCAAATAGATGCCCTACACTGATTGTCTCAAAAAACTCCAGCTTTACTCTGTAGCATATCGCCTTCTCCGAGGTGATCTCTGCCTAACATATAAAGCTAAGTCAAACCAAGAGCTGTTGGACATGCTACACCTAAAGAAATCCCAATCCCTCCAAGCTACATGCTCTAGTAACCTAAACCTTGTCACCACAATAAACAGGACTTGCTGGAGGGATAGATTCCTGTCCCAGGGAGTTCTCATTCTCTGGAACAAGCTACCCATCTATGTCAAGCAAAGTTCCTCATTAACACTCGTCAAGAAAAATCTTGAGGAGTGGATGGGAAATAAGAAATACACCCCAGGGATCACTTCTGTGGCTCTGCTCGACAAGGGCACAGGAAATTAACTTTCTTGGGTTGGCATAAGCCAGGGAACTTGGTTGGCTAGGCTTACTTAGTCCCTTGGGCTGATAGCCTAGTACCTACCTATGAACCTAGAAACACAGAGAAGAGTACCAAACCTAGGAGCACCCTCTGCAGTACTCCACCGGCCAATGTCATTACTCCTGAGATTGTTCTTCTACCCAACTGAGTCCTACCATTCAACTATGAGGTGAGCTGGCTTCACTGCAGAGACAAATAACACCCTAAGAATGATCCAGTTGATGCAGCTCATTTGTGTGATTGATGGCAGCCAATGCCACATCGATGTCTGTGCAGTGACTGAGACCTGGTTCAAGGCTCCAGACAGCACCCCTGCATTACCACGCATTCTGTCCCATTTTACTGATGCAATTCCCTTATGGGTGAACATGAAACAGCAAAGTGAGGAGCGAAGACATAAGAACATGAATCTGTATTAGTTCAATAGATATTATGCTTGTTAGCCTATAATATGATTATTAGTGAGCACATTTTTTAATAATCCAGCACTAGTTAATCAGAGTTTAGTAATTAAGCTGTAACATATACAAGACAAACAAATTCCTTACAAAGCTAGAGCCTGTGACCTTTTCAACCCAATGTCTGCATAAAAAGGGGAAGTAGTCATGTTTTGCAGAAACATATTTTGGACAATTTCTAACATATTGAGGAAGCTAGTGTACAACAATGAAGTGGGAAAAAAAACTCAAAATGTTCTTTGTAAATGTTTCAGACAATTCAGGAAATGAAATGTTATGTTTGATCAATGACGTAAGATTTTCAAAAAGTATCAGTTCAACAGCTGTAAGTGTCCAGTAAGTACTGCATGTTCACTTCTATGTATATTAGCCAGGGCAAGTTGATAAGTCTGCTGACCTTTCTGAACTGCCTACTTGCTATCAGGACTTGAGTTTTCAGTAAGCAGTGTCTGGATTTATTATTTGATTGATCAATGCATCAGTATTCAAGTTACCAGCTTGATCCTGATTTGACTACGTGGTTGACTGGTTGATTGATTGACTGATTGATTCAGAGACTGCCTTGGCCAAGCAGAACATTGTAACTATCCCAAGAGAAGAAATCTCTTTGTGTCATGTGCAAGATGATTAAGGTGGTGATTTTTGAAAATTACTTATTTTTTGATTAAACTGCTTTTAGCTGCAGCTTGGTGTGTTGTCTTGTTCTTCCATCTGTATCGTAGTTTAACCCTTAACCTCAGTACCAACATAAGAAACACACACAGTGGGTCAAGGCAGTGGTCAGACTTCAGTATTGCTATCAAACAAGCAGAGGCACCTCTTGATTGCTTCACATGGGCATTGACAATGCTCTCCACTGCACACAATAAGACAACAAAAAGAGAAGTGATTTAAAAGCCCTTTGCTGGGCTTGTATGAGTGGTGAGTTTACCTTTTTTAGCACCTTTATTGAAATATGACAACATATAGGCAAAAAAGAAGTTATGTACTCACCATAACGTTCCATCTGAGTAGTTAGACTTCATTCTTCTGCACATATGGGTATTCGGATCCGATTCGGATCCGAGCCAGCAAAACTTTTACAAGCATCAGCTCTGAGCTCCAAGCTCCTCCCCTACCTATAATACATCACTTCCTCCCGACTAACCCCAGATCGAGTTTGCTGTCACTAACTAGCAACGTAACCCACAATCCAAACAGGATAAGACCTGAATAGTGAGGGGGATGGAGGGAGGGAAGGTGCAGAAGAATGAAGTCTAACTACTCAGATGGAACATCATGGTGAGTACATAACTTCTTTATCTGAAGTAGTTAACTTCATTCTTTCTGCACATATGGGACAGAGTCCTCAGCTAATAGTATTCCTGGGAGGCCCTTATGGAAGGATATTTCTGAGCACTGCAGAGCCAAAGGATGCTCTCCTTCTAGAAATCAAATCTAATTTATAATGACAGATAAATGTATGCGAATTGGCACACGTGGCTGCCACACAGATATCATCTAAAGGTACTTTTGACCAGAAAGCTGCAGAAGTGGCCATTGATCTAGTGGAATAAGCCTTCAGTAAGTCAGGAGGAGATAAGCCTTTGTCCTTGTATACTTGTGCAATACAAAGAGTGATCCACCTTGCTAAGGACACTTTCGAAACTGCTTTGCCCAAACATGGTTTTGAAAATGAGACAAACAGTTGACCCGACTTTCGGTAGGGTTTAGTCCTATGAAGGTAAAAACGAAGCTGTCTATGGACGTCCAATAAATGGAGTGTATATTCGCCTTTATTTTGGAAATTTGAGAAAAAGACTGGCAAATTTATAGATTGGTTAATATTGGCTGCTGAGGACACCTTGGGAAGGAAGGAGGGGTTTGTATGTAGTGAAACCCTTTCCTTGTGAAAAATCAAATAGGGGGGCACAGAGGATAAGGACTGTAACTCTGAAACCCTTTTAGCTGAGGTGATGGCAACCAGGAATGCCGTCTTCCAAGACAAGAATTTCATAGGGACTGAACCAGCAGGTTCGAAAGGTCAATGCTTGAAGGACTAAAGTCAGATCCCAGGGAGGAACTGTGTCTTTAACTGGAGGTCAAAAGAGAAAGGTGCCCTTCAGGAACACTTTACACAACTTGGCAGAGGCCAGAGCAACCTTATTTTTGCCTACATGGAAATTAGAGATGGCAGCCAGTTGAACCTTGATGATGGAAGAACTTGCACCCGATTGAAAGAGACCAGCCAAAAAAATCTAAAACGACTGGAATGGGGGCTGTAAAAGGGTTCTGATTGCATTGAAAGGCCCAAACGGAAAAACATCTCCACTTGCTACTGTAGAGTTTCCTAGTGGAGGCTTTGAGAGATACTTCCAGAATGTTCTTAACAGGGGATGAAAGTCTGGGAGTCCTGATGATCATGGGAACTGGAGCAGCCATGCCATCAGCTTGAGACTGTCCAGGTTGGGCAGGGGCAAGCCCGACGGATGAGCAAGTAGATCCGGGCATGGATCTAGAATCCATGGAGGAGCCAAAAGGTGAGATCATAGGAAGGGAGACCACACTTGGCGAGGCCAGAAGGGAGCTACGAGAATGACTTTGCACTGCAACCAGCAAGCTTTCTGAAGGAACTTTCATATCAGAGGTAATGGGGGATAAGCATAAAGTAACCCGGGAGGCCAAGCATGGACTAGAGCGGCCCTTGGGACATCCCCTGGAGGGGGGATCAGAGTGAAGAAGTTGCTGCACCTCGTGTTGGAAGGAGACGTGAAGAGGTCGCAGCAAGGTTGACCCCATACGAGGAAGATTCTCTTCACCACCGATGGATTTAGAGACCACTCGTAAGGCAGAAGGATTGCCTGGCTTAGACTGTCCGCTAAAATGTTGGAGCATCCTGGGATATGTGTTGCTATCAGAAACTGGTTGGTGGATATGGCCCACTCCCAAACTCTCATGGCCTTGTGACAAAGAGGGTAGGATCGGGTCCCTCCCTGCTTGTTGATATACCAGACTACTGACATGTTGTCTGATTGAATGGCCACTGTCCCTGGAGGTAGGACAGGATGGAAGGCTTTCAATGCTAAAAGCACTGCCCTCATCTTCAGGACACTGATGTGTAGCTTGGTCTCTAGTAGGGACCACGTGCCTTGGACTGTTCTTCCCAGGAAGTGCCCCTCCACCTGAGCTGGGAGGCGTCCGTGGTTACCATGGCTTGGGCCGGCGGGGCTAGAAAGCTGCGCCCTGTAAGTACATCTGATGACTGAAGCCACCACTGGAGTGACATTCTGCATGTCCAGTTGATTGGGATTTGGAAAGTCATCGGGAGGTCTAGCCAGGACCATTGAACTGCTAGATTCCACTGAAGGGTTCTCATATCAAAACGTGCAAGAGGGAGAATGGAAATGGAGGCTGCCATCGAACCCAAAGCCCTGAGAACATTGCCTGCTGTGACTACAGAGTGCTCTGAGATAGCTGATACGTGGAGTCTGAGATTTTCTATCCTTTCTGGAGTGAGAAAGATCTTTGACTGAATAGTATCCAACCGTGCCCCGAGGAAGTCTATGACCTGAACCGGAGCCAGGTGGGACTTGTTGAGGTTGATCGTGATGCCTAACTTGTGAGCCAGACCGAGAAAGTAGTGTAGGGCCTGGCACAAGAGACGTTTGATGGATGCAGTGAAGAGCCAGTCGTCTAGGTAGGGGAATACCTGAGTGCCCTGAAGTCTCAGGTGAGCCACTACGACTGCCATTACCTTGGTGAACACCCTGGAGGCTGTGGTGAGACCAAAGGGTACGGCTCTAAATTGAAAGTGACCGGCCCCTAGCCGGAAGCGCAGAAACCTCCTGGGGCTTCTGTGGACCTTGATATGATAGTAAGCAGCCTGGTGGTCTAACGAGCACATTCAGTCGCATTCTCTTAGAAACGATAGAATGGACTGTAGAGTGACCATCCGGAATTTTTGTTTCTCTGCCGACAGGTTGAGGATAAGACAGGTCCAGTATGGGCCTGAGGTCCCCCATCTTCTTTGGCACTAAAAAGAACCTGGAGTAGATGCCTTACCCGGACTGGTCGGGGGGGGGGACCGGTTCGATGGCTCGTTTTTGTAACAGTTTCGAAACCTGTAAAGCTGTGGCCTCCCTGTGAGCGGGTGGAACATCTGGGAGGCGTGCTGGAGTTATGGGAGATGATATGAAAGGAATAGAATAGCCTCTGGATATGATGCTTAACACCCAGAGGTCTATAGTAATGGACTCCCATGCCTTTGGATGTAAGGAGAATTTTACCCCGACTGCCTCCAGAGTAGAGCAGTTGGGCAACTCCTCAGGGTTGCTGTGGGGGCCTGTCGGAAAAGGGTTCCCTAGACCTGAAGTTTCTGGGACCCCCTCTGCCTCTGGGACAGCATTGGTCTTGCCCCCTCTGCCTCTGGGGGACGAATAATCCTGAGTGTCCCAGAAAGACTGTGATTTCTGGAACCACATCTTCTTTTGCCCCTTTTGGTTCCTGGAATAGGATCTCTGGGGGTTAGAGAAGCGTATTCCGAGGGCAGACAATGTCTTTCCGTCTTTCTCACTCTGGGTGAGCGTGTCGTGTACTGTCTTCCCAAAGAGGGATGATCCATTGAAAGGGGCGTTAATAAAACACGCCTTAAAAGGAGTCCGCAAATTGACAGTCTGATCCAGGCATGTCGCCTCAAGGCAATGCCTGTACCAGCAGCTCTAGTGGCTCCCTCTGTAGCATGGGAGAGGAGACACATAGATGTATTTGTCACTGATTTCAGTGTAGTCATCTTCGCAGTAAAGGACTGCTTGTCCTGCTGTGACAGAGACTCCGGGGGCGACTCAGTTAGTTCCGTTATAAGATCACGCTGCAGTCAGGTAACATGTGCCAAGTAATTCAGCGCACGGATAGAAAAAGTCGCTGACGAGTACATATGCTTACCAAAATGATCCATCGACCTGGACTCCTTGTCTGGTGGATGGACCGAGGAACTCTCCTGTGCCAGTTCCTTCTTTGTGGCAGCTGCAACCACCAAAGCATCCACAGGGGCTCCTTTGGACCATGCCTGCCTATCTGACGGCGGGGAAAGAATTTTGTCCGGTCTTTTGGGGTTAGGCTCCACGGTGTCAGGATCCTTCCATGCCCTAGTGGTGATGAGGTCCACCAAAAGGTCAGCTGGTGGGGAAACCCAGGAAGTAGATGGGCCTGTGCCAAAGGCCTCCAGAAACACGGACTCATCTGCAGAGGGTTTGGGGTCTGACCAACCTCCTCTTTGGCGGAGGATTTCTATAATGTCTCCGAAAGACACGTCCTCGGGAGGTGATCTGGGGGAACTCTCTCCTTCATCTAAGTCCGAATCAGTGATAATGGACTCAGGGGAGTCCAAGTGCCTCCTTTTACAATTGCGTTTATGAGGTTCCTCTCCAGTGGGACTTTCTGAAGAGGACTCGTAAGCCTCCGGGGGTTCCCTGAGGGGAACAACCTGGGGCTGCTTTGGCACGGGCTGTCCCTGAGACAGGGTGAGGGGAGCAGAATCCAAAAACAGGGAGGTCTGGGTAGGATCCGAGTAGGTGAGCTGTGGTCTCAACCCCTGGGAGAGAACCCTTTCCACTGCCCCGAATGCCGATGGAGATCCCACCTCCATAACCCATAAGGATGAGGCCCTCCCCGGGTCCAAAGTAGGGATTGGAGCCGAAGGCAGGGTAGTCTGGGCACCAAGGATGGGATCCGAAAGAGAATGATTTCGACCCTTGGGTCCGACTTCCTGTCCACGGCCCCGAGAGTCTCCTGGATCCAAAATCAGATCCGAGGAACTCAAGGTGACAGCCGGCGTCGAGGAAACGAGAACCGTCGGTGCCGAACCAACAGCTCCAAAGGGCCTCGAATCCAAGAACCCCAAAGCGTCGGGTCGGATCAGGGAAGGAGAGATTGGGTGAAATAGAGTTGTAGAAGGACCCTCTCTGATGGGAGAGGGACCTGGTAAGACCCCCATCTGAATCTGATTCTGGATGAACCTCATCAGCCTGTCCATGTCAAGGTTGGAGACACTCGAGTAGACCTTGAAGAAGAAGTGACCGAAGTGGGTCTTGGCTGGATCTGAGGGGAATACCTCAGCACTGAGGGCTCCATCGGCTCTGGCGAGAAATGGGGAGAGTGGAGCCGAGGAGAATGGGACCGGGGGACTTTAGAAGAGGGGCTGGAGAAAAACTCCCTGTCAGGGGATCTTTTTCTGGGCCTGTCCCTCTCTTTGTGGCACTTCTCCCTCTCTCACTTGTCCCTACCTTTCTGGGACGAATCTGAGGCCGCAGGATGAGCAGGTGGTTGAGTCCCTGCCTGCAAGAAGTCACTGGCTGGAGTGGAGACCGAGGCAGACTCTAAGGCAGAAGCTGGCAGCAGACCCTTGACCACGAGCTTAGCCCGACGGTCTTTCAAGGCCCTGGGGTTAAAACCCACACAAATGTCACAGGAGGCTGACAAATGGGAGACCCCTAAACAAAGAACACACAGAGTGTGGCCATCGGCTGGTGAGAGATTGTGACCACACTCTGTGCATTTTTTAAAAAGAACTTTAGGCTGTTCAGCCATAAGGGCGGAACAGTAACTAAACCCTAAGGCCCACACACACACACAACAAGGGATGGGGCCTAGGTGGGAACTAAAACTACCAACAAGCTACACAGAAAAAAAAAAACTTTTTTTTTTTTTTTGTTAACACGGCGACCACGTGTGAAGGGGGGAGGAAAAGGGGAACAGATACACACACACCAACTGTACTGAAAAGAGAAAAAAAAAAGAAACCTTACCACCTTCGCTTAGAGCTCAGAGACCACGATGCTAACTCTTAGAGCGGCAAACAAGATCTGGGGTTAGTCAGGAGGAAGTGATGTATTATAGGTAGGGGAGGAGCTCGGAGCTGATGCTTGTAAAAGTTTTGCCGAATCGGATCTGAATACCAATATGTGCAGAAAGAATGAAGTTAACTACTTCAGATCATACATTTATATAAAAGAAAAAAAAACATGTTAACATGTTCACATTTATAAACATTATACATCACATACATTCTTTTATACAATCATTAAACATCATTTCCTGTATTCCACTAAAACCCATTCATCCTCTAAAACATTTTTCTGCATGTACTGTTCCCACAATTTTTTTGTTTTTTCTATGCAATTTGCACCAACCCTTTTATAAAGACATCACTTCCAGTTCTTTTATCTCTATTACAATATTCACTACTTCAAATACAGTTGGTTTATACAATGATTTCCATTTTTTAGTAAATGCTTTTTAGCACTACTAGAATGAAACTTAAAAGGGCCTTAATATACCTAGGCAATTCAGATCCTGTATCACAGCTCAAACAATAATTTCCTTAGTTATACCCATTTGCTCACCAACATTTCTGACACCAACATTTCTGACAGAGTACTCAGCAGGGAATTTTTAAAGTGTGCCAACTCATTACAGTCCCAAAACATATGCGCCCACTTACCTCTTTCTTCCACATCACATCTCCAACATTTGCCTTCTACATGAGGAAAAGTTCTTTGGAGTCTGAATGGTTCCTTTGATTGATTCATAGTTATTGTGCAATATTTTAAATGCCCTACTAATTATCCCTTTTTAACAGCAACTTCTGTACTAGATTCAACTAAAAACACTACCAGAGAAGGTGTTTCATTTGGGATTTCCCAACTCCTTTCTCTTTGCCTATACTCTGATATGGCAGTCAGTCTGTAGCCTGCAGTCCAAACATCTTCTTGGCCTTATTCCACTCTTTTAACTTTCCCTCGCTAGTTATTTTTTCTCAATATCTTCATAGGATCATAGGAAGTTACTAAGCTATTGCTATTGGTCCCGAGGGCCTTACAAGCCCAGCCAAGAATTTAGCCCATGTTCCAACAAGTCAGCACCTGATGCCACTGTCTAGCAGGGACACAGGTGGAATCCCAAGGGTGTATTTTCTGTTACCCATCCAGTTAGCCAGGTTGTGCTTAAAAAGAGTTAATGAGGTACTCTGCTTGACATGGAGAGGGACTATATTCCACAAAAGGGGGAGTCTCTGGAACACAAATCTGTCCTGCCAATAAGTCCTGTTGATATCACAGACCAGGTTGAAGTCACCCACGTGGGCTACTCGAGTGGAGCTGGACTTGCGAATATGCAGCAATCCATGGGGTCTGAGATTGCTTTGTATGCCAGACAGAGGTCACCTCTGTGGATTCTGTAGGAGACTGAGTAGAGGGACAGGGCCTTTAGCCTATCTGTGTAGGGTAGATGTTTGAGGTCCTGTATTCTCCTAGTGAGAAACCTCTGTGTCTCTCCAGATGCTGCATGTTCTTTGTGAGGTACATGCCGAAAAGGGCATTGTACTTAATAATGGGTCTTATAAGGGAAGAATACAGGGATGTTATGTCCACCTTGTCCCTGGATGAGATACCCTTACTTATAATGTGGGCCATGTAGAAAGCTTTCTGTACAATGGAGGCAATATGGTGGTCAAAAGTCAGTTTTCTATCAACCTGGGTGCCTATGTCCCTCATGACTGACTGCGTGCTTAGGATCTTATTATTAATGGGATAATTTGTGGGGACATCACTCTCACCAAAGAGGATGATGATGCATTTTTTGGCATTCAGTTTGAGGTCGTGTTTCTAGCACCTGTCATTTGTTTGGGTGAGTTCTTTTGTCAGCTTTCTCAAGTAAATTCCAGCTCCCTTTTGCTTACTTCTCATTATGCCTAAATGCGGTTATCCCTACCGGCAGAATCTCCTTTATCAATTCTTGTGTTGGCTTAGTTCTCAGAATACCTTCTGCTACTTTATGAATATAACATTCTGTAAGGCTGCTGTTACTTTCCTTAAGGATCTGCACCCAAAATGTTACTTTTTCCTATTTTTTTGAATTTCCCCATTTCATCATCATCATCATCCCTTTCTACTTTGAATTATAGCTTTCTGAATGAGTTACATATATGAGCTTTAACTGTGCAGCTCTAAAATATCCCTTCAAAGCAGGTAATCCTAAACTACCTTGTTCTACTGGAAGGATCAACTTACTCCACTTGACCCTTGGGCTCCCTATTGAAATGCCATCACTCAAAATGCCAAGTGTATAAAAGCTGAAAGAAAGAGACCGAAAACACAGGAGAAGAGCAAATTTTGAAAATTGTTCTTCTCCTTAAAACTTCTTTTTGCAAAGGGAGTCAAGTCCCCTGCACCCCTCCATGTGGGGGGATCCCCACTACACTCCCCAAACTTATATATACCAACCATGAAATTGCCATATCTCAGAGAAAAGGGAATATTCTGAGATATGGCATCTCAGGCTTAGTATAAATAAGTATTTTCTTTTGGCAACTCAGTCTCTCTATTTCGGTAGTCATTCTAGGGTCTATATTAGAATACTGAACTTTCAAATTTCGAATAATATCGAACACTATTAATCGAAAATTTAAAACATCGAACATACAGAACAGCAAATTTTTTCCCAGGGAAAGAATTTGCTGTTCCAAAACACATACACACAACACAAGCACACCAAACAAACAGCAATCCATACACATACACCTAAACTCTTACACCTAACCCTACACTAAACTATACATACACCACTAACTATCCACTTACCTTAACCAAACCCTAACCCTAAGGTCCGTCACTATTGCACAGTCACCTCACCCACGCCCTAACTCACCTACCCCGCCCTAACCCTCACGTCCACACAATTGCACACTTACCTGACCCGCTCCCTAACCCTAACTCACCTAACCCGCCCTAACCCTCAGGTCCACACAATCGCACACTTACCTGAACCCGACCTGTAACTTTCCACCACAGTGCTGAAAATACCGAAGCAACAGAAACGAACAACCTAATTCTTTCCCTAGGAAAAAATTTGGTTTTCTGTTTCTTCGATATTTTCACTGAAAACAGGTCGATATTAGAACACTCGAAATTTTGAAAGTTCGGTGTTCTAATATAGACCCTCATTCTAGCGGGTCCCAACATTTCCAATGGTTACCAACCCTTGTCCTCCTCTTGAAGATAAAATCCTTCAACTATTTATTAATTACTGTCCAAAACCTCTCTCTTGGTTGATAAAAAATAAACTTGACTTGTAGATAAACCTAAAGGGATGAAAACTAGTTTCACTGCTTGTATTTTGCTATTCATATCCATAAACAAAGTTTCCAGTTTTTAAGTTTTAGTATTATCTTTTGTTTAGTCTCTTCCCACATAATCTTAGCTGCCATAATAGAATCCTTTTTAATCCAGCCTCCAAAATACTAAATTTTAATATGTTCCCATGAATATGGGTATTGCTGAACCAACACCTGTGTGTGCACATATTTTACAACTATAGCCTTGATTTGTTTTCATTAATTTTATATCCCGAAAAGACTTGAAACTGTCTCACAATGTTTCATAACACTGAGATGTCCTTTTCTAGTTTTATCAGATACAAAATAATATTATCTGCATATAAAGTCAACTTTTCTTGATTACTAAACCAATTACATCCTTGAAATTCTGTGTCCCTTATTGTCTTTGTCAATGGCTCTAAATATAACACAAACAACAAAGGGGAAAGAGGAAAGCCCTGCCTTGTTCCTTTTTCAGATACAACTTATCAGAAAGGAACCTTCCCCACTTTACTTTTTCCTCTGATCCCTCATATATCTTCTGAATTATCCTTATTATTCTATCAGGGAATGCAAATGCTTCCATTGCCCCACTCATAGAATCCCAGCTTACACTGTTGAATGCCTTCTCTGCATCAAAACCCACCAACAGCATTATTTTCTTACATTCTGCTTCCCTTTGTGCCATCATTGTTCTATTAATGTTGTCAAATGTTTGCCTCCCCTCCACAAAAGTAATCTGATCCTTATCTATCAATTTTGGTAACATCTTGGCCCTCCTCTAGTCTATTGTAGACATAAACACTTTATAAATATGAATTAAAATTAAAAATGAACCTGTATGAAGCTGGGTCTGAGACATTACAGCCACCACTGCTTGCTTCCAGGACTTTGGTGCTTACCATCCTTTTAAAATACAGTTAAACAAAATCTTCTAGATCTTTATTACTTTCTTCCCTCCTAACTTCTAAACTTCCTCATGAATACCATATATTCCTGCAGAATTTCATGCAGATTAATTTTACAGCACCATATTTATCTCATATCCTCCTATCTTAACTGTTAATTGTTGAGCTTCATCTGCCTCTAACATAGGCATCCATAAGTCTTCCATAAATATTTCCATGTGCTTTTTCCTCTCTTTTATCGAAATTTTCATAAAATTTCCAAAATATTTCTAATGCCTCCACAGGATCTCTGGTTATTTTTCTTTTTATAGGTTCCCTAAGTTTAGTAACAGCCCTTTCTACTTTCCGATGGCGAAATTGTTGTGATAAAATTGTTTGTGTTCTGGAGTTATTGTTGAGAAAAAGTTGAATAACAGCAATCTATCTAAACTCATGCATATTATACAGATACACCTTTATTTTGTCTTTAGCACTGTGCATTTGTATCTGTTCCAGTTCTGTGAGATCCCCCTTATTCTGCAACATATTAACCTTTGTCAGCTCTTCTAAATAATTATTTTTACTTCTTAACCATATCTCTTTTTCTTTTATTTCTACCCAATTTTTAAACTCCACTTTCTATCCCTCTCACTAGTTATAACTTCTGAAGAAATGTTTTCTTCCCTAATAACGCCTGAATAATTTCCATTACTCATTCCTTAAAGGTAGGTGAGGAATTGCCAGTGTTTCATTTGTACTTCATTACCCTGCATTTTTATCTTAGTTTTTATTGGCGCATGATCTGAAATATTTAATGGATGTATGTCGAAGCTTTTAACTAATTTCACGTTTCTGTGAAATATAATTTCTGTTTAATCTAGATCAGTTATTGCACCTTGTGGAATAATATGTAAATTCTCCCCGAGTTCCTACTACTGAATTCAAATCTTCCATACCAAATATTTTCATAAATCTCTTCAGAAATCTACCCTCTTTTTTATATTCTTCTAGGTCTGCCGGATACATCCTCACTGTCACAAATCAAGTTCTGGTCCCCACCTGTAAGTAATATTCCTGGCTGAAAGCTGATTATTTCTACCAAAATGTTCTTAAGCTCCATAATAGCAGTTTTAGATGGAATATAAATACATGCCAGTCCAGTCCTCCTCCCTTGCTAGTGGCCCACATACTACCACATATCTATTATAGCTATCTTTTCCCCTCTTCTATCACAATTGGAGCTCCTCTATCAATTAGTATAAGTACTCCGCTTTCCTTTGTCCCTGCTATTCTGCTGAATATCCCTTCTGAAATCCTTTCTTTATCAAATTCACATTCTCATTTCTTTGCAAGAGTGTCTACTGCAGCACTGCTGTTTGCACTCTGTATTTCTTAATAAAATTCAATATTATTTCCCTGTCAGGCCATTTATGTTGCAAAATAAAATGTTTAGTTGTAGTCATCATGATAAGAAGTTATTATTCCCACCTATTATACATTACAGCTTTTTTTAAATGTATATTTCCAGATTTTGTGTTACATGCACCCATTAATGTTTGGTAGGTTGATCTTTTACACAGTTGTTTCTTGTTAGCCCCCATTTGAACCTAAGTCATATTTTACAAGACTTGTTGATTTACTGAAAACCCTTAAAAAACACCCCCCCATAACCTATTTTCTTAAAACAAACACACAAAACTATGTACATCTTCAAATAATAAAGTTTAAAAATTGTACTAAATTGACAACTACATACACAGGCAAACCCCAACCTAAAATGAAGGTTATCCATTTGCAGAGTCTGCATGTCCTCCCTGTGTTCGCATGGTTTCCTCTAGGTGCTCCAATTTCCTCTCACATTCCAAAGACATTTACCTGGAACATTTCTCCCCAGGCCTCCGCTGAAAATGGGCTCCGTCCCAGTAGGGCTTTGCAGGTAAACAATTGTTTAAATAAATGAATAAATAAATAAATAAAGATGCATGCTACATCCTGTGCTCCTACTTATACAACTTGCTGACTGTGCTTGTCTTTATTCTCTTCCCAGATGTGAAAACAACATGTATGCTTTCAGAACACATTATGTTTTAGCCTTAAGAAAATGTGCACTTTCTATTTTTAAATAAAACTAAGTTATACAATATCCTAGCAAATGCATTAAATTATTTAGTTACCAGAAAAGCTGCCATCTCTTATTCAAGTTCAATAATTTCAAACTTTATTTTTTACTGAACTGCTTACCCTTGCATCTTTTAATTTTAAGTTTCTCTCAGTAAACAATGTCTAGACCTCTCGATTTATTGCTTTCACCTTTAGTCAGATTGTTTCTATAAAAACACAAGAACAAAATGTAGAGCTGCACTCAGCTCCAGGTATCTCAACTGGCACCGAACATTTATTTATTTTTTAACAAAACTATTACATTGTGGTCTCTCATTTTTTAAAACCTACTTACAATCTCAAAAAATGGCATTAGATTAAGCCAAGGGCATTAATCCAGAAATTCACCTATGCAAAAGTAAAAGAAAACATCCCAATTCTATATATATTATAATCAGTCTACTTTGCCCCCCCCCTCCATTCTCCACCCCAACAGCCCAAGATTAAAACTTATTGAATTAAAAGTGCTTTTGTCCAGTCTTTCTTCTCTTTTTACATTGTAATGCCTACATTTCTTAAAACTAAAAGAGAGAGAGAAAAGAAGCTGTTTACATATACAACAATCATTGAAAATACCATGCAATTTATATCATCAAATATTTTATGCAAATACTGTTAAAAACAAAAATTGATTAGTTACAGTTTCTCCCTCCTTTTTTTATCATTTTTTGTCCTGCCAACCATTAATGACATGAAGTAGGGCATATGTCTGTCAGTCCCCCCAAAGTTTAACAAAATCCAGTCTTTTTTAAACCCATGTTTCACAAATGTGATTAATGCTTTATAGTCTCACATTTATTCACTAATTTCAGTGCTGCTGGTCTTCTTCTTGTCCATCTCCATCTCCTGACCCCAGCCCCCACTTCAAGTCCAAGGTACTCCCAATTCTTCTAGTCAACTCCTGCACTTTTTATGTCTCTCAAGCATTTCCCTTTGGGACACTGGTAATCGTTTACTGGCAAAGTCTCTGTATAAGTCTTACCATAAGATAAATAAGAAGCAGAATCCTCTTCTGTTTGATGGCTCACCCCTCGTTGGACAAACATTTGTATGTCCCCCTTAGCACGTTCTGCATCAAAAAGTGACTTTGATCCTCCAGGAAAAAATATTCTGAAGACACCTGGATACAGTATCTTGAATCTCAAACCCGCCTCTCAACATTCCCTTATTGTTGGGAACTTGCTTTTCATCTGCCTTGTGTACATTGAATAACCATTTTCTACAAACACTTTGCTGTCTCCAATTTATAACAGTTTGCCCTTCCACCGTTTTCTATCAGGACCAACTCTTTCTGGTGGTATGATTGCATCTTTACTAATACAGGTCTTGGCTGCATTTTCAGGGCCAGGTTTGGAGAAAACATATATGTGCCTTTTCAGTTAACAAAATCTTTCTATGGAATACCAGCCCAGTTACTTATTTGTGCTTTCATAAAGTGTATACAGACAGTTTCTTCCAGTTTCCCAGGTTTTCTCTGCATGCCCTTTCCTCTAATTATACCATTTTTTGAAACAGCTCTTCTTAAGCAGTCTCATACTCTGTCAGCCTTTTCTACATTTCAGCCCCTGATCTTTGAAGTTTTATCAGCTCATCTGAATAGCTGTTTAAAGCTTCTTCCATTTTCTTAAACCTTTTACTTGAGTTGATATATTCATTCAAAGTTTCATGTATTTTAATCAACTATAAGCACATTTGTCTTACTCTTTTCTTCTAACTTACTGGAAGCCATCTCTTGTACCAAAGTTGGAACGTGAACTGCTTTTTGTTGGACAGCTGCAGGATTTTTGCCAGTCAGTGTTTTCTCCTTACCTTTCTAGTTGATTTTCTTTCAGACTCTCTAAGTTTCTTCTTTGCTGACATCCACTTACTAGCTAGAAACTGCATTTTACTAAAACAGGCAGAATTATTAGCCCTCGTGTATCTTTTTTTTTTTTTGTTACAAGCTGAAATTAAACCATTGATCAATGTACAGCCATCTTGGAAAAGCCTGCCTTTTTAAACCAGATAAAATGGTGAAATGGGAGTACAGCACAGAGATGAAAAGGTGAAGCAAGAAGAGAACAGAACAGAAGGTAAGTAAATAAGTAATGAGCAGGGTGGAGGTGGGTTGGGAGCATACTTTACAATGCCTTAGCTCTAGAATTAAAGGCTCAGAATCAGGGAAATATTTTACATACTGCATATGTAGTTGTGATGCTAGGTCATACTTACACTGGATATTTTTTGCTTTGGTGTATTCAGAGTGGGGGAGTCTTCATCACGGACCTGCAACATGGAACTACCCTGTCTGATGTTGGAAGATCTGTAGCTTTTGATAATGATGGAGGCTGAGATAGTACAGTCGGGGGGGGGGGGGGGGTGTGACCGCTACATCCCCACTACAAATCAGTGATGCAGTCCCTCTGCCTGCAGATATCCAGAATAGACATACACATCTGAGAGAGGACAGTTTATGGGGACACTATAGATCAGAGAAAAGTGATGTCCCCAGCAGACAAATATCTAAATCTGCTCCTAGCACTCATGTGTAGGGAGGTCTGCACAGGGATTTGGTAATGGTGCTCACCTGAGACATGGTTACCAACCTCTCCCTGAGCTTGTTGTGTCTGTGGCTGCTATACAACATATGTGCAGGGCCATCATGAAGGTACAGGTTAGTTCCACCACAGCCATGGCAAAGAAAGTGAAGGTGATGTAGAATCTGCATGTTGACCAACGGGAGTGCATGTCCTGTATGTGTGATTCCTTGGACAGACTGAATCACATATTGGACTGTGCAGTGTCTTCAATGGGTCATCTGGTGGAGGCATGAGGCCACCCTCTCAGTTAGTCATCTACTACATTCGCAAAATTAGACAACAAGCCCGTAGATGAATGAGATCCCATTCTCACAGTACCAGCATGTCCAAAGCAACATCAATTGTGAAAGTGTCTACACCAAGGAGAGATCTTAGCTGTTGTCATGCTGGCACATCCTCCAGCAGATGTCACTCAAGGTCACACAGCACACCAGCACCTAGCCAAGCTCATGGTACAGTCCATGCAACCCCTAGCAAGGCCAGCTCTTGAGGGTGGGTGCATGCATGGGAAGGGGAACTCTATAAATAAAAATGCTGGCAGACAGAGTTTGTGGTATGAGTCAGAGTTGAATGTAAGCACCATAGATCTACAAAAAGAACTTTTTTCCAACTCAGGTCTCCCCCTTCAACTTCAGAGGGGCTGTTGTCTAGTGTGTTTTCCCCAACTATGGGCTTAAAATGCCCTACTCTTCTTTTACCTATCACTTCCTGCATAAGCTCATTGAGCAAGTCTGCTGGGTACTCCCTCCTCAAGAACATAGTTTTTAAGTTGGAGCATTCAATAAGAAAATCTTCTTCTCTGGAGATCATACGGGCTGCTCGAACTAATTGCCCTTTAACTACCGACCTCTTTTGATGCTTGGGGTGGGAGCTAGTGTAATGCAGGAATGAGTATGAGTAGGTCTCTCTCCTGTGGATCCTAGTAGCATACTTTTCATTATGTGTGTCTTTGTATAAGAGGACATCAAGGTAATTCATATAATCCAGGTTAATCACCCAAGTGAACTGCAGGAATGTAGTGGTGGTGTTAAGGTATCTCAAAAACACTTCCAAAACAACCAGTGACCCATTCCATATCAAGCTGATATCATCTTGGTATCTATAATACTGAGACTGAAATACATAATTTCTTTCCCAATATGCCATTACCATATTCACGAATGCCCCACCACAAGCTGAGCCCATTGCCACTCCTATGGTCTGCAAAAAGTACCTGCCATTAAAGGAGAAATAGTTGTTTCTTAAAACAATTTCTAATAATTCCAAAATTAGATTAATTTTCTCCTGATTAACTTTGTATAACAATGGCCCTTGTTGACATTATTCCCACAAATCCATTTCGCAAACTAACCATAAAAGCACTTTCTCTTTTGCTCCACCTGAGTACTGACATTTACAAATTTCCCTGTGAAAGTCGTGTCCCTCGGTGCAAATGATATCTGTGCCCTGCCCTTTATGAACTGTTACTTGGGCTGTCTATGTCTGATGTACAGCATGGCCAGAATATGCATGGATAAGCACAGTCTGGTATTTTTACATGCATCAATCTTTACTGAATAAAGACTGATTCATGCTTAACTCTTGTGCAGTTATGTTGTAAATCAATGAGCAATATGCTGCATTTTTGCCATAGCATTCTAGGCTCATCCATGTCTGGCATGGTCATCTCCTGCTGCTGGCACCTCCTCTGACTCCTTGTATGTCTCAGCTACCACACTGCCTGTGGTGCTGGGAACTGATTCCTGGAAGAGACCTCACTTCTGTAGTTGCTTCCTAACTATAATATTGTGTAACATAGCACATTGTCAGTATTTGAGCACACATTCATACTGTAGGGCACTACAAAATATACCCAGACAGTGAAAGCATGACTTCAGTAGTCCAAACACATTCTCTATAAATTTCTGGCTTGGGACATTGCATGAATGTACTCCTCGTCCGTTTGATTGTGTGAATTTCTGATTGGTATCATGACCCAGAATTCAAGGGAATATTCAGCATTATGAAGAAGATGTCCCCATGGGATATCACTCCTAGCAAACCATTGGTACAGGTCATGTGTGTGCTTTATGTGGGAGTTGTGAAAACTGTCTGGATGGCCTTCACAGACATTGGGGATGATAACTTGTGTATTACCGACCATCTGGCAGTTGATGGAGTGAGACCCTTTTCAGTTCACTTACCTCCTTCCAGTTTAGCAGGTAGGGCCTTTATTTCAATGTGGGTACCGTCTATAATCCCCAGAACCCCAGGGAATTGGGCTATATCATGGAAATCCTTCACAACGTTAGCTCTCTCCCCTCTTGGGTATGTGGGAACCACATCTGATCCCCTGCATGCTGAGCCATGGCATCAAGTAACTGACTATCCTTGAGTATCCTTGAGGTAGATGCCTGAGATAACCCCACTATCTCCCAGTAAGTCACTGAAAGGTCCCTGAAGCTAACATATTTAAAGCCACATATATCTTTTTATTCACTGGGATAGATACTTCACGAATCCCACGAAGCTGCAGATGAGGCCAACATGTGTCCACAATTTATTGCACAGTGACAGTGTCCACAGTAAAGATCCACAATGCCAGTGTCATGGAGAGTATGAAATGTTAAGCACAGTCAGATAACCCAGTGCCTCTAGGGGTGGTGTAATGCAGTCATGGGCATAGTGATTGTAATAAGAGCCTCTTGTAGATGCATATTTATAATAGCTGCAGAAATCCCCTACCGTGGTTCAGTAATCCACTTATAAAATATAAATATAGCGTACACACAGCCCCATTGTGTTGAATTTAAACATTTCTGAATAGCACCACCATCTTGTTTGGCCTGCTCATCCTATGTGGCTCTTTATTATACAGTCATTAGCATATAACATGGCCAACCACATTATTTGGCCTGGCAACACTGTGAAGCTATGCCTTCTGAATCACACACACACTGAGATCACGGCAACTTGTCATGCAAATTTGCTTTCAACAATGTGGCAATGTTTTCTAAATCCTGGTGCAAGACTTAATTCTTTAGACATCAATGATGCATAGTTCTAAAGAAAAAGAGTGTTAAAATATGCCATGACCTAGTGATTTCTTTCACTTAGCTTTTTATGTTCTATACAAGTGAATAATTTTTCCAGACTTACTTTCTTTCACGTTACTCTGGAATATCAGTTTGAAACCTAGTTACATAAATAGAGAATAAAGTAAACACCAGTATTTATATGCTAACTTATCACATGACATGAAGGCTTTACACCACAGACACAGAACGTATACCCAATGGAGAAACAGTTTTATCCTTTAAAGCTAATTATGAGAGGTTATGCAATAGTGAACATTGTGATCGAATTATAAAGATTGTTAATTTTTTGACAAAAGCCTTTGTACTGCAAGTGATGGAATAAAGTTAGATGGGGATATTTTTTTGTTTATGTGTGATCTTAATACTTTGGACAGGATTTTCATTGTACTCTCATGATCCACTTGGTAATCAAAACAACCTTGATTCATATATAATGGTTACTATTCTATGGTCACTGCTAGCTTTGAAATTTCTTTTAGTTTTCTTTATGTACTACTTGCTACAGGTCTTAAGTTTTCTTTTACTTCAACCTGGATAACCAGTAAGACAGCACCATCATCAAAAATTGCAAACTGGATTATGGCTTAATATCTCATACAAATAACTGCACAACTCATCAGTAAAGCACCACCCTTGATAATGTATACAGACATCAGTATTTCAGGCAAGACACTGGGACTACAATCCAAAACGTTTGAATTTAAAGTTGGATGTGCTACCAGTTATGCCATACTGACAATTAATTTGTCTCCTGCTGATATTATGACTGATCTCCTTTTTTTTACAGAACTAACAAAAAGACAACTGCTCTTTAATTTATTAAAACAGTTGTAGAACATCTTCATTTACAACTGGAAAAAATAATACTCAGTTAGAGGTCCTTTCCTGATTTCTATTTTTTAATTTTTTTATTAATTCTCATTAATTTAATATAAATTAGGTAAGTTGTTCTACTTTTTCTACATATTCTTTAATTAAAGTTTGGAAACCTTATTGGTGGCATGTGCACTTTAATGCAGATTACTAGTTGGGTAATTAGGTTTTAAGAGGACAAGACAAGTAACTTAATATGAAAGATTTCCAGGTTGCCTTTGAATCTAACATGGGAACTTCAGTTTGGATATGGAATTTTGCAGATATAAGCTTATGTTGACTAATCAGTTTTTGAACTAGAACAAGTCAAAGTTTACCTTTTCTTTTCAAATGTTTCAATTCAATAGCTTTTTACTGGTAACCTGATTGATATAATCTTTAAAAAAACACAAAAGTACTTTTTCTGAAAATGCTTAAAAAGTCTGTTTTTGTTAACAGATAAAGTTCCCCACCACCACCACCACCACCACCACCTGCAGCTGGTGCACTGCATCCATTTCTGTCTACTAAACTTCTGTAAGCTAGAGTCCAGTCTAACAGAATCTTAACACACTCACTTAATTCCATCTGACAGCAACTGAATGACTACTACACATTTGTACATTACTCTGCTAAAGGAACAGCCTGCTTCTATTAGGTCACTTCAGGCTCATTTTCTATAATGGGTCAATCTTATGTTGTTCTAGCGCTTGCAGGCCTGTCACTTTATCACTTCTCTTACCATCTACTTTACAAGTGCCACAGGCCTCAAATTATGGCATTTTAGTTGATGATTAAGTTCATATCCATTCATGCACACATTTTTTTCTCTTTGGGTTAGTTTGTCTGATTTTTCTTTCTTTGTTCTCAGTTACAAGTTTCCCATATGTAGTTACAGTTTAAACCCTGATTCAGTAAAGTTATTGTTTCACTAAACTAAAATATTTTTGTTTTAATTCTGATAACTTTCCTCCTGTAAACTTTTATTTAATAACAAACATCATGCTATTAGACTTGGATATCTACAGCTCAGGGGTGGCTACCTTATAAACATGCCACTTTTCTCTTCTGGAATTTCGAGTTCAAATGGGAGATTGAAATACAACAGGGCAATTCAAAAAGTTTAAAGAAGATAGCATTAAGTGTGCTTGTGTGTGTGTGTGTGTGTGTGTGTGTGTGTGTGTGTGTGTGTGTGTGTGTGTGTGTGTGTGTGTGTATTTACTAGCATCATTTGATACCATTTTTGTGTACTTTATTAGTAAATGTAACAGACATTTATCAGAGATCAAAAACAGCTTACAAAAAGCAGCTGCAAATAACAGCCTCAGAATCATCAAAACCCAATAATTCAAGTTATGTAACAAATACATGCCTACTGAACTTTAGCACTTATTTTCAGATTGAAGAGTAGCAAACTATTAAGAACAGCTTCTGTGAAATAATATCTTTATTGCCTTTTCAATGGATCTGCATTTCTTTCTAAATACATTAATAACAGGAAAGCTGTTTACATCAAACGCTGATTTTATTAAATACCAATTAATAATTGTTTGTATAATTTATGCAATAATCAGTGCTGGTAATGGTGTTGTGCAATATGTGTATCCACAAGTGCTAAAGGTAGGCTACAACAGTGAACCCAGAGTAGACTACTGAAATACAAGTGAGTAAATAACTACACAGCCGACATAAACAATTATTTCTAAGTACATCAAGTCTCAGATTTTATGTTTTCTATATTATGTGGATATATACAAGTCAGGACAGCTCCTTTAAGTTTTTTTTTTTTATTAAGTAGCACAACTTGCACTTAACAGTTTGACTGTTCTGATACTGTCATTTAACAGGCGTGAGTCTATATTAGAATTGCAAAAGCTGACTTTCGCGAATACAAGTTCATCAACACACAAATGTCGATGTACTAAAAGAGCGGAGGACTAAAATAGCGAACTGCAGAATAGTGAACGTTTTACCTTGGCCAGCAGTGTGATCATGGGGATGAGGAAATAAATCCTTTTCCCCACTGTAGTGTGCTCTCGGTGTTGGTATATTTAAGAAGTGTGTGTGTGTGTGTGTGGGGGGGGGGCACAGCCCCCCACATGGGGGGTACAGGGGGGGCTTACATTAGGTTTGTTCAGTTACATTGACCTTACCTGCATGGCGCTGTTGCTTCCAGAAATACGTTCGACATTTTGCAGTTCGCTATTTTAGCCTTTCGCTCTTTTCGTACATTGACATTTATGTGTTGATAAATTTGTATTCGCGAAAGTCAGCTTTCGTGATTCTAATATAAACCCAACAAGCATAAATGCTTACATACTTGAAAGAGCAATAAATAAAACTGTTCTGCTGAGCTCTGAGATAAAGTAGAACCATGCAATAAGCTGTTATATCTGCTATTATTTTCCAGTGCCTGCAAGTATTTATAAGTGTATTACGTGCTGCTTTCAATATAGTACTTTGCTTCTGCAGGCATTTATCAAAAGTAATGCAAATGTTATACTCCACATGTTACATATAATGCAGTACCACTACATATCCACTATTTCAAATTCTGTTCAATCTGTTGGTAGGCAAAAGTGGAGATATGCACCTTTACACTTCATAGTATTTCTGTACTGTAACCTTGTTGTCCTATAATTAACAAGATATTTGTTTCCAAATATTTTCACTAGAAAATTGGTATCACGACACTGGTAGCATCATCTGCATGCTTTTTTATAGGTTACACAATAATTATCTCCACTGCTGTCTTCTGTTCTGTTCTGTTTTGAAAAATATGAATACATCACTACATAACTTTTAATAAGATGTAAGCATAAATTGTAGCATGTTGATGTTATGCCATTTTAAGTATTGTAGGTGTGGCTATTAGCGATGACAGCAGTGTGCTCTTCCAATTGCTTGTTTGGCTTGCTTGCTGTACTCTGCCTGAATGCTGCTGATCTCTGCCTGCATTTTATTCTGAATTGTAGATTTTTCTTTAAGACTTGGTTACTTCTATTTTTTATCTTTTTCTTGTATTACATTTGTTTCATTTTACGTTTTCTGTTCTGTTTGAGTTTTAACAGGTATTGTCTAAGGTCAACGAGAAAAGTTAGCAAAGAATTTCTTTGCAAACAGTGAATAACATCAGCGAATTAGTGGGAGAAGCTAACAAACAGCATTCCTCATTTAGCTAAAAATATTTGGGGAAATCACTTTTTATTAGGAGTGCTTGTTTGGCTTGCTTGCTGTACTCTGCCTGAATATTGCTGATCTCTGTCTGCATTTTATTTTTCCCACCCACCCACCTAACTGTTGTTGTATTTTTAAACTTGGGGGATTTTGAGTTGTCTATCCCTACTATAAATCTGATTTTGGGCACTCCTCCTTGTCCCATCTCATCAGCTCATTCAAGTGAGTACAATGAGACCAGTTGGGAAGGCCCACCCCTTAGCTTCTTAACTTTAAAATTATCTTCCTTATCTTCCCCTCCCAATTAACTTAAATAAACTACACTTCATTCAGCTGACTTTACTGTATTTGTATTTGTTCCTACTTTATTACCTTATTTTGCTTTTGTTGCTTGTTCTTAAAAGTGTTCAATTGCATTTATTCTTCTGCTTTTATTACTTGTAACTGTTATTCTAAGCCTCTTAGTTTTGGTTTAAGCAGTTGGGCTTCAAGCCAGTTGTTTTACATTAGGAAGGTTTGTAGTCTACACTCTTGTGGCAGAAGAGGTAGCTTACATCTTTCTAAGCTGATAATTGTTGGTGAAGGCTTATTATTTCTGCTATTCTAAAAGTGTCTTAGTTCTGTTTTAAGCTATTGGGCTTCAGGACAGTTATTTTACATTAAGAAGGTTTGTGGAAGGAGAGGGTAGCCTTTGCCCTTCAAAGTTGTGAGTTGTTGGCTGAAGGTTTATTGTGCCTGTTGTTCTAAGTGTCTTTGTTCTGGTTTAAGCATTTAGGTTCCAAACAAGTTATTTTACATTAGGAAAATTTGGGGTCTAAACTCCTGTGGCAGGAGAGGATAGCATACACCTTTCTAAGCTGTGAATTGCTGGTGAAGCCTTACTGTGCCAGAGCATATCTAAACAATCCTACCTTGGTTTGTGATTTACTGTGGAGTTGACGGGTAAGAGAAATTTTATTTGAATTTATATTTTACCAATGTTTTTCTCTGTTTGTAGGCAGGAAGGGATATATTGCTAGCAAGATTTACTTTGATTCATATTTTGTTTTTTTTTACCTTTAATTTTACTATTGGTTATAGAAAGGAATAGGTTTTAGACAGATAAGCTCTAGCCATACCAAGGGGCCTAGACAGCTATAAATTCACACAGATTGCAGAGAGAAAAATCCAGACCATATCTAAACAATCCTACCTTGGTTTGTGATTTATTGATCTTTACTGTTAAAAAGAAGTTAGACTGTGAGCAATAGTGAACAGAAGCTACTGCATGCACTCACGCACAACGTAAAGGAATTACAGTTTTTGTCTGGCTTTCAGAACTTGTATGGTCAGAACAACTTTATTTACTTCAGTATTTAGTTGTATATATCTTCTGTGATTTTCGTCATAGAAGTTGATTTAAGTTCTCTTTGAATTCTGTGGTTACCGATTTTGAGTATTCTTTTAATTTACAATATTTTATTTGTTTGAAGCTGAATATGAATTCCTTAAATGAGTATGCAATTAACGATTTGCTAATGCACAAATATCTTGTGCAGTGTAAGAAATGCTATGCATATTTAAAGGTAACAGTTGATAACACTTGTAATCTGTGTTCCTCGTGTCAAAAGTTGGATGATTTGCTTACCATTGTTAGAAGTAAATTTAAACTTAATGGTGATGATTGCACTTGTGCAATTGGCACAACTTGGAGAACTGTTGTTACATATATTGACTGGATTGGTGAGATAAATAATGTCAGGCAAAGAACAAATAGAACACATTTAGGAAATGATGTCTCTATTGTCTGTAAAGATCATTCAACCCCTATGAAACAAGACGATGCCCCTGACAACTTTGGAATCCTGGATGCAAATATTCAGCAATCTAAGGATCTGGAATGTTTAGAAGGAAACAAAAAATAAAGAAAGGAAGAAGGTCACAACAAATAACAAGGAAGAAAAAGAAAGTGATTAATGTCTGTAAAGTAAAGAGAATACGCACTAAAAAGGACACTTCTTTGTTATGTAACACACAGGTAACAGGGAATGATGATATTTTTCTATCAGAAAACATTCAGTCTACAGAAAAAGGCATAATTTTTCCAGAAGAGAATGTAGAAAAAAAGAGGTATGGAGCAGGTGAAAAGGAAGAAATCAAAATTGAACATGGAAGGACTGAAGAAGATTACTGTAAGAAAAAAGAAGTAAAAGACAGATGTCGACTACATGGCTCAAGCTGTGGATTTACAATGCCAGCTGGATGAGAATTTAATACACAATGAAAACAGAGGGATTAATACAACTAATGGTGATGAAGATCTATCCTATGTAACAATTCATAGAGCATATATCATTGTATTAGAAGTTAAAGATTCTTCAGAGCTAGTCAACAAAGATATTCTTGTAAACAGAGATTCAGTTATTAGAGGAACTGATAATTATCTTCTCTGTAAATATGAGTAAAATCAAATAGTGTTATGCTTGCCAGGAGCAAAAATAGAAGTTGTGAGACACACCTTGGTACACCTTAATGTAATGAAGTACGTATCTGTTTTTATTCATGTTGGTACAAATTATCTCATCTGCTAGGACTCTCTGACTGTTAGTAGGGAACTGACAGCCCTCTTAGATAGTAAAGCTTGTACTGGTGGTAGGATGTACTTTTCTCAAATCACCTATAGAAAGCATAGTCAGATCACCATGAATGATAAATACCATGAATGATAAATACCTACATTGAAAAAATGTCCTGTTTTAAAAAAATGGAAATATGTAGAGCATCCAGGCCTAGTTTTGTTCATACATGTGTTCAAACAGGATGGCATGCATTTGCAACATCTGGGAAGTGAACTTTAGCAGCAGATATTCTGCAATATTCGGCAAATACTAGGCAGGATTTTTGCCAGGTTGAACATTTAACAGTTCATAGATAGCAACATTTGATGTATCTCTGATGGTTGTTACTGCTAGGAGCAATAATAACATGTTTTTATTGGCAAATTTGCTACATTCCCACAAGATTGATCTTGTTATTGCTTGTGAAACATAATTAAAGAACAATGACTGGACACCAGTTCTGTCAGGGTATAAATGTTTTACTGTAGCAGGCATTCTAAGAAAAAATCAGGTGGAGGTGTTATGACACGGATTAAAGATAGTTATGAGACCTGTGACTGTTACATGTTCAGTGATAACACCAATACTACAGACTGTGTATCTGTGACAATAAAGACAACCCTAGACATATAACAATTGTTGGTGTATAGACCACCTAAGTCAAGGGCAGATGACAGAGAGGAATTCATACAGTTCTTGTATGGCACACAAGGGAAGAATATTGGCTGGGGACTTAAATTTACCAGAAATGGACTGAAATAATTTGATTCAACAACAATAGTAAGGAAATTATTCACAATGTACATTCAGGAACAACAATTGCTTCAGATTGTAAAAAAAAAACTACCAGGGGACAGAACATACTAGGCATTGTTTATGTTCCTAAAGAAATTACTGTTACTTCAAGTCAAGTTTTACCACCACTGATGCCCAGCGATCATAGGGTTATAAAGGTTAATTTGTTGTTAGATAATTCTGCCAAACTGAAATCTAAACCAATGCACAGAATGTTTACAGATTATATGGAAGCAAAACAATCACTATGTAAAACTAACTGGAGTGAGGTGTCCAGTGGAAAAACTGCAGATGGAATGTGGAAAGTTTTGAAAGGGAAACTGAGTCCAAAAAATTGTTTAACATCAGGATCTAGGCATACGTTAGGGGGATATATTTCCATAACAACAAGATAGCTGCTTAAGGTGAGACAAAAAATATACGAAATGGAAGAGAGGTTGATATACAACTTTGAAAGCTAAAATAAACAAGCTGGACAAACATATTAAGCACAGTGTGAGACAAGACCATGAAAAATGTAAAGTAAATTTATATAAAGATATTGAGTATAATAGGAAACCTTTTTATAGATACATGAGATGTGGAAGGAGTAAAGACATACAAACTGATAAATCTTGTGCAGATTCTAAAATCTATTCTCAGACACAACAGATTATGCATATATTTACAAAATCGTATGCAAAACAGTTTGGCTCCACAAATGGGTTGTTAACTTGTCCTAGTGACATCCAGGTAACCTAAGATACTGGAATCAAATTAGATTATAATGAAAACGAACTGTGCAAACTGGATCCAAACAAAGGACAGGGAGGAGACAGAATTAGTAACTATGACCTGTGAACACATCAACCAGAACTTACTGTACCATTAGATCTATTATTCACTAGGTCATATAAATATGGGGAGATTCCTCAAGATTGGAGACATGCGCTTATTAAACCTGTCTTTAAAGGAAAGGAGAGTAGGAAAAAAACAGAGTCATATAGACTCTTAAGGCTACTTTCATGCTGTGGAAAATAATGGAGAAGGTAATATTGGATAAGGTATTGTCAGAATTGGATAGGTTGGGACTTGAAACCCTATATCAGCATGCATATGTTGAAAATAGATCTATTACCACCTGTAATAGGATGTTCTATGACAACATAACAGCTATGAATGAAAAATTATGCTGTGATGAAATTTATATAGATTTAACCTCTGCATTTCAGGGTCATACACAAAACACTGATCAATAAATTAGAACTAGGTATCGATGCACTCTTGATAAGATGGATAGCTGCATGGCTTACACATAGGACATGGCAAGTATCATGCGGCAACTGGAGAGGTGAAATTCTTGGTTACAGTCAGGGTGTCCCACAGGGCTCTGCCCTAGGACCTTACTTGTTTAGATTGTATTTTTCAGTCCTAACTTTTTCATCTGAGGTGTTCTACAGTCTATATGCTGATGACCTGAAATTGGGTAAACTGATTACATATGTTACAGATAAGGCATGTCTGCAAAATAACTTGACTAAATTGACCATTTGGGCACAGGTGGATTGGACACTCTAAATTGGCCCTAGGCGTGAGTGTGTGTGTGTGCCTTCTGTGGAAGGTTGGGCGCTGGGCTGGCAACTCGACACTGTAAAACCTCCACTGCCAATCATGAGTGGACAGGTGATCCGCTGTGGCAACCCCTAACCGGGAAAAAGCCAAAAGAAGAAGAAAATGAAGAATAACATGCTGATAAATACATCAAAAACAAAGCATATGAGATTTGGGAGACAAATAGAAAGGTGAATATTTAATACAGCACACAGCGATTGAAACTGTAGACTCATTTAAGGACCTGGGTATATGGGTTGATCCAGCTATGAGTTTTTCTAATTATATCAACCAATTGGTTAACGATATTTATAGAAAGTACAGTTTTGTACCTACCATAAATGTAGATGTTCGAGTGTATACCCTGCTGCAGTCATCACACTTGGCTTATCCTGTCGTCAGGTGGTCCCGCAGTCGGCCTGAATTCCAAAGTCTTGGTCCGGCGTCGGTTGCTGTCGCTTCTTCCCTGACGTCAGTGCGCCAGGGGTATACAAGAGGCATCCAATGCCATTTTCTTCAGTTTTTCTTGCCCCAGATGTCAGGTGCCCCCCCCCAAAAGATGGTCAGTAGATAGTACCAATAATAAAAGCTTAGCACAAACAAAACATCCCTCCAGCTATAAGCAAATATACCACAAAGGTTGTATCAGATTTTAAGGTATTGAAAGGTTTTAGTTAGGTCAGAGGGGATGGAGGGAGGGTAACCTGGACTGCAGCAGGGTATACACTCGAACATCTACATTTATGGTAGGTACAAAAATGTACTATGTTCATCGTGTTACCCTGCTGCAGTCATCACACTTGGGTAGAATCCCAAAGCTAAGGATGGGAGGTGGAGTCAAACAGAGTTAGAGGAGGCTAGAAGGTCCTGCAAAACTGCAGTGGCGAAGCCAGCTCTAGTCTTAGAGTAAAGTGGTAAGTGATAGTGTTTGGTGAAGGTGTGTACTGAACTCCAAGTTGCAGCTTCCAGAATATCCTTGGTTGGCACCCCCCTGAGGAAGGCTGTAGATGTAGCTGCTGCCCTGGTGGAGTGGGGCCTTATGCTAGCAGGAACTGGTTTTCCATGATGGGTGTAGAAAAAACGTGTGCAATGTCCTATCCATTTGGAAATGGTCTGTTTTGAAATAGCATTTCCTTGTGATGCTGTAGCATAGGATACAAAAAGTTGGTCAGATTTTCTGAAAGCCTTAGTTTTATCCAAGTAGTAACGTAGTTGCCTGTGAATCTCCAAGGAATGCAGGAGTCTTCCCTCCTTTGTTCTGTGGATTTGGAAAGAAGGTGGGTAAGTGGATGGTTTGATTTAGAGCCACACTGGATACCACCTTTGAAATAAAGGAGGGGTTAGTTCGTAGAGAAACTCTGTCTTGATGAAAAATGAGGAAAGGCTCTACTGCCATTAGTGCCTGTAGCTCTGAGACTCTTCTGGCTGAAGTAATTGCTAGCAGCAGGGCAGTCTTCCATGACATAAACTTTAAGTCAGCTGAGAAAGCTGGCTCAAAATGTGGCAGCGTAAGTTTTTCCAGAACAAAATTTAGGTCCCAAGTTGGTGTTGGCACTCTCCTGGGAGGCCTAATGTTTTTTGCCCCTCTGAGATACTGCCTTAGAAGTGGATGTGAAAATAAGGGAGGATCCGTGTTGTAGTGAGCTGAAATAGCTGAGGCGTGGATTTTAACAGATGAAAAAGGAAGTCCTTTGTGTAACATCTCAGTTAAATATTGTAGAATCTGAGGCATGTCCGGCTGAAGGGTATTTTGGCCTTTAGCTTGGTTCCAGGCGCAAAATCTTTTCCATTTGTCTGAGTAGGCTTTCCTGGTGCTGGGCCTCCTGGCCTCCAGAATGATATCCATAAAAGCTTGTGAAAGAGGGGCTGGCTGGTTGCTTAGGTGATTTGCCATGCAGCCAAATTTAAGGTTTTGAGCTGGCTGTGTAGAATCTGACTGCCTTGCTGTGTGAGTAGATTAGGAATTTGTGGTAAAATCCATGGTGGGCCCTGGGCCATGTTCCTTAGTAGTGGGTACCAGTGCTGGTGTGGCCAGTCCGGGGCAATGAGTATCATTCGAGGCCTCTCCATCCTGACTTTCAGCAGCACCTTTGTGAGAAGGGGCAATGGAGGAAAGGTATATACTGTCAGCATTTTCCAACTGAAGGAGAGTGCGTCCGCTTGATGGTGAAATGTCCTTGTGCAAAATTTTGATAGCTGATAGTTTTGGGGGTTGGCAAACAGGTCTATGTCTGGGCGCCCCCATTTTTGAGTTATCATTGCAAATACTTGTGGATCCAGTTTCCACTCATGGAGATCCATGATGTTTCTGCATAGGTCATCTGCCAATGTGCTCTTTTTTCCTGGCAGGAATTGAGCTTGTAATTGAACTTGGTAAGCCAGTGCTGTGTTCCACAAGGTCATTGCTTGCCTGCATAGAGGGTAGGAGTGTGTACCCCCTTGTTTGTTTATGTACCACATTACTGTGGTGTTGTCTGTCCTTTTTATAAGCTGTCCTGGATGGAAGAGGTCCTTGAAGGCTGTCAGAGCATTCTGTACAGCTAGCATTTCTTTTTGATTGATGTGCAGATTCCTTTGATCTGCAGTCCATATGCCTTGAACGCACCCTCCTGCCATGTGTGCCCCCCATAGTTTGCCTGGCTGGGGGTAAGGTGAAAGGCTGACCCTTGTTGAGGTGACATGCCTGTGACCACCACAGAAACTCCTGTTGAAGGCAGGGAATGAGAGGTATCATTGTTTCCAAGCTGTGGCTGTGTTGAGTCCATACGCTTTTCAGGTACCATTGTAATTTCCTCATGCAGTTTTGCAAATGGTATTAGTAGTATGCAAGATGCCATGAAGCCCAAGGCCTGCAGAATTTTTCTTGCATGGAGTTGGGTCTTTGTTGCCATTATTTTGAAGTATTGAGTTAGTTGTAGTTGTTTGTCTGGCGTCAGATAAGCCATCTGGGCCATTGTATTCAAGCTGGAACCCAGGAATGTCATATTTTGTGAGGGCACTAGTTTTGATTTCTTTTCGTTTACTGTGTACCCTAGGCAACTTAGAAGGTGTTTTACAAAAGTCAGATGTTGTAAGAGAATGCCCTTGCTTTCTGCTTGGATGAGGCAGTCGTCCAGGTATGGGTATACCTGAATTCCTCTTTGTATGCAGTATGCAATTACTGGTGCCAGGATTTTGTGAAGACCCTGGGTGCAGTAGATAAGCCAAAGGGCAGTGCAGAGAATTGGTAATGGGTTGAACCTGCAATGAAACGGAGGTATTTTCTGCAATTTTGTCTGATAGGGACATGCAAGTATGCCTCCTTGAGGTCCAACGTTACTAGCCAAGCTTTCTTGCCCAACATGGGAAGAAGCTGCTGTAGTGTTAGCATCTTGAATTTGGGTACTTGCAAGAAGGTGTTTAGAACTGAAAGGTCCAGAATGGGTCTCCAAGCATTGTCCTTTCTGGGGACTAGAAAGAGCCTTGAGTAAAATCCTCGGCCTTGCTCCTGTGTAGGTACCAGTTGAATGGCTCTCATATCCATGAGAGCTGTAATTTGTTTTTGTGCCTCTGCCCATTGATTTTGTGGCAACTTTGGCATTCCTTTTATCCTTGGCAAGGTGTGGAAATGGAATCTGTATCCTTGTGAGATAATGTCTAGGACCCATTTGTCCTTTGTGACGATGCACCAGTTGTCTATAAAAATGCTAATTTTCCTCCCAAGGGAGCTGCCAAGAGATTTTTGCTTGGCAGTTTGAGGTTTAAGTCATTGTGTTTGTCTTCTAGTAGTTTGGGACCTGTCTTCTCTTCCCTTCTGTATTGCAGTGCCCCATTGGCGAGGTTTGTAAGGGATTTGTGCTTGTCCTCTGCCCCTTGGGTGTCTGTATTTACCCCTCTGTGGTCTGTCAGAAGCTGGAAAGGACCAATTTTTTGCTGGCCTATTTCTGCTGAAGCGTGGGGGTTGTACCTGTAAGAAATCTTTGACCGTCTGCATAGATTTTGCCTTATCCTCCATTTTCTTTAAAACCTCTTCTGCTTTAACCCCAAATAAGACATCCTGCTGTAAGGGTGCATCTAGCAACTTTGCTTTAACATGATCAGGCAGAGTTTGTTCCTTTAACCAAGCATGCCTACGTATAACAGACCCAGTAACAGCTGCTCTACAGGAAGCTTCCAAGGAATCAAATCCACATTGTAAAGTATGTTTGCCCACGTGTTCAGCTGCAAGCAACAGATCCTGCATTTCCTTGAATTCAGACTGTTGAGGGTGCGTGCTCATATTTTGTTTTATTTGAGACATTAGGAATTGCTGGTATTTCAGCATGTGAAATTGACAATTTAGTGCTCTCATAGCTAGAGTAGCTGAGGTGTAAACCTTCTTCTCCCACCTATCTAGTGCTCTGGAGTCCCTTTCAGAGGGTGCAGGATTTTTAGCCATAGAAGCCTTAGCCCCTTTGGGACCTTGGGAGATTGTCTCTTGGTCAGCAACAGGGCTTTTGTAAAGGAATTTGTGTGAGTCAGGCACTCTATAATATCTATCTGGTTTGGCTGGAGCAGGAGGCACAGAATCTGGATTTAGACTAGATTCTAAGTAAACATCATCCACAATGTCTAAAACTGGAGGGATATCAAGTGGTCTGTGCTGGGGGAGTAAAAGAAACTCTCGGAGCCTTTTGTTTGAGTCGGAGTAGTCCTGACCTTCCCAGGGGAAATGTTCCCTCATGGTATGTAAGGTTTCCCCAAAGGAATAGTCTTCAGGGGAAGAAGCTGAGGGAATGGAATCTTCAGCATCAGAATCTTCATAAGGGGGAAAGGAGTAATCTTGTTCCTCAGAGGAGCCTGCGGAAATAGACACTTGATCAGAGGAGGCATAATCCTCCTCTTGTCTAGGTATTTTGTCTGGGGGGGGTTGGGAACCCCTGATTAAAGAAATCAAATCTTCAGCCATTTTAAGCATCTGTTTCTTAGGCATGGGGCCTTGAACTGGAGACTGATGGGCAGTCTTTTTTGGTTTTAGAGGAGTCTTAAGCTTAGCATAAGATTTTATGGTGAGAGTAGTCGGTCTGAAGACACCTTCTGAAACCAAAGGTGTTTCCGCAGCACCGGCTTCTCCTTCTGCAATGCTGTCTGTAGGGCCTAAAGAAAATGGCTGCGTCGGCCTAGACCTCTCTGCTTGAGAATCCAAAGTGGTCTGGGGTTCCAATTCTGCAGTCGCCAGGGGCTGCATAGGCGCCTCACTGAAAACCGGAGAACCGGAGACCAGCCCAGCCGAGGCCTTAGAGTCTGGCTTGGATCTAGGCTGCCTGTCTTTATCTTTGCGTTTTTTATGCACGCCAGTAGTCAGTTGCTCCGACAGCATAGTGTAACTAAATTTCCTACCGAAGTAGTGTCGTGCGAAATCAAAGTGTCGCTTTATTGTTCGCTTATCGAACCTATCACAAAACCGACAACCAGTGACGTCATGGTCTGGGCCTAGGCAAGGTATACAATAAGAATGAAAGTCCTTATGAGGTATTTGCTTCCCACAAGAAATGCAACTGTTAACTTTTTCTGACATCGGACTGAGGCAAGAAAAGGTTCCCCAACGGGGTACTTAGCTTTGAAGACTTCAGACTGAAATTCGATTCGAAAATCTCAGGTGTCGGCCGACCGGCACTTGCGAACTGCTACTGCTTCGGGCACCGCACGGCAAGAAAGACTGAAGAAAATGGTGTCGGATGCCTCTTATATACCCCTGGCACACTAACATCAGGGAAGAAGTGACAGCAACCGACGCGGACCAAGACTTTGGAATTCAGGCCGACTGCGGGACCGCCTGACGACAGGATAACCCAAGTGTGATGACTGCAGCAGGGTAACACGATGAACATCTACAGGTTGTATAAAAAGATTCATATGGTCTAGGAAATCTAAAATGATGAAGTCATTGTTTGTTAGTTACATCAGGCCCAAACCTGAGTATGAATAACAATATAGAAACCCTATAGGAAAACAAGTATGAGTAAACTGGAAAGAATACAGCAGAAATATACCAAGGGCATTCATGGATGTGAAAATATAAGTTATTATGAAAGACCAAAATACTTGAACTTGTGCAGTGCCTCTTATAGATATCTAAGAGGAGATCTTATTCAGGTACATAGGGCATTTAGAGACAACTATCTCTGGGAATGGTTGGGGTTATCAAAAAGTACTAGAGAATCATCAGACAACCTATGTAGGAGATTCTATAGGAATGAGAAATGTACTAATTTGTTCTCTGACAGAGCAGCTAATGCATGGTACAGACTACCAAATTACATTAAATTAAGTATTAAATATTTTTAAGAACAGCCTGGACACTTATTATAGGAAGAAGTGTTTTGGTATATTTGCAAGCTGGAAGGGCATTAATTCCCATGCTTGAAATATTTGTATGTATGTATGTTATTCTAAATGTCTTTGTTCTGGTTTAAGCACTTGGGTTCCAAACCAGTTATTTTACATTAGGAAGGTTTTTTTAAACACCTTCACTGAATTATCACTTGTGACATAGGCAAATTATACAAAAGTAATCAAACTCTGTTAACAAATTAACATTAAATAACATTGTACTTCACATATACTGCTATATATCATATAACCTAAGCAACATTACATAAATTAGTCAATTCCCGACCCTTTTTTTAAACAAGAAACACATTTTATTAAACCATCACTTATTACATAAGTAATCATACATTTATATAAATGAAAACAACCCACACTGACACAATCCTAGTTGTAAGCATTTTACATCACAAATCATAATGACACACTCCCAGTTGCAAACATTATACATCACTTATAATCAACCCAACCATTTTCAGTAAAACATTACATAGCTCATTTAAGTCCTGCCTTCTTTTAAACCTCATTCCGCCCCTGTATGTACTGTTCCCACAATTCCCATTTTTTTCCTATGTAGTTTGCTCCTACCCTTTTCTAAATATCTCAGTTCCACTTCTTTTATCTGTTACTATATTCACTACTTCTAGTATAGTTGGTTTATATTTTGATTTCCATTTTTTAGTAACTGCTTTTTTGGCAGCCACCATAATTAGACACAGCAAGGCCTTACCATGTGTATGTATGTAATTCCGATTCTGTATCATCTCCCTTGTCACACTAATCCGCCCACTCAGTATGTCCGACAGTGCATCCCACAGGGAATCCTTAAAGTCTGCCAACCCACCACACTCCCAGAAAATATGTTCCCAAGTACCTCTTTCTTCTTTGTCACACCTCCAACATTTGTGTCTACCTGGGGAAAAATTCTTTGGAGTCTTAGGAAGGTTTGTGGTCTAGACTCTTGTGGTTGTAGCCTACACCCTTCTAAGCTGGGAATTGCTGGTGAAGGCTTACTGTGCCTGTTATTCTATTGCCTTTGCTCTGGTTTAAGCACTTGGGTTCCAAACCAGTTATTGCACACAAGAAGGTTTGTAGGAGTATTCTACTGAAATATTTTCTGCACTTTGAATTTGTAGTACTTCTGCATTTTATAGCATAGGCTAGACTCAGGCTTGCTGAAGCTACACTGTTTGGTACCATCTGAGCACTAAAAGCAGCCATCTCACATGAAGAAGGCCCCCCTGCACCCTTGTGGCAGAAGTGTGCAGTCAAGGACCAATCTGAGTTGGGGATTACTGGAATAAGGCTCAAGTCTTGGACTTTCCCTCTGGTTACTTTGTTTAAAATCGTTTACCTTCCCTTGTATTTAAGCATCGTGTTTGTGCGGGTTTGTGCTCAGTTTACTGGAGCTGCTCAGAGACTGCACTGCTGCCCTGTGAGCAACTCAGTCATGCATTGTGAAGCACTGACACAGTTTTCTACCCCTAGCCCTCCAGAGAATAGTTGCTTTTTGTTATTCTTACAGCAAAACCTGGATCATCTAGCCCACTTTCCACTAGTTACTACTGTATATAGCTGCCATAATGGACGGACAGTTTCCCACCATTTCTCCATCCAGCCTCGCTGACATGGGCATCCTGAGGCAATGCAGCAATTGCCTCATGTATACTGACAACCAGTTGCTCCTAAAACAAACAAACACAATATGTGAGAGAGGTATTCATACTATGAATTTGGAATCAATTCTCTCACATAACAACAAACCAGATATAAAACAGGTTGTCATCACAAACACTTCACCTATTGCACATAACAAGCTGACAACAAATAAACCCACATACATGGAGGTACTCACTATAAGTCTACCTAAAGATCAGAGACTTCCCAAACGCAAACCTAGTGCACACACTGCAGACTAAACAGAATCCACTACACACAATAATACACACAAGTGTGTCTCAGCCAATAAGCCCTTAAGGCAAAACACCTCAAAACCAAATGTCTTGGTAATAGGAGACTCCACAGTGAGACAAACAGATGCCCTCCATACCAGGCTGGACAAGGAAAAAGTCATGGTTAGCTGCATGTCAGGTGCCAGGATCCGTCAGATCATGCATGCACTCAAGTCTCTCAACAAGTACTGTGATGACTCTGTCATAGTCCATGCTAGGGTGAATGACTTGAGACATACCTCACTGGACTATATCAAAAGAGACATGACTGAGTTCTCAGATTATGTGTCTCATGCAGGTATATCCCTTAGCCTAAGCAGCATTCCACCTTCACCCAGGATGATGCCTCAATAAAAACAAAAAATGCCTGACTTCAACAATTGACTTAGCTTTTGGTGTCAAGCCAGGGGGAATCCAGTATCTGTCACCCTGGGAAGATATTGTTGACAGACCATGCTGCTTTGCCAGAGATGGTCTTCACCTGTTGCCGTTTGGCTTTCAGGATACTGGCAAAGGTACTTGCCTCCCCTATAGTGCCTTTTTTAGGCAATGACATAACAAAATTCCCAACGTAAAAAAAAAAAATCCAATAGAGATAAACTCAAGGTAATGCTGCTTAATGCTAAGATCTAAACTGGAAACTGCACTCAATGGAAGCACTCCTTATCTTGGAAGATGTCGATGTCTGTGTAGTCACAGAGACATGGTTCAAGGCCACACAAAGAACCCCAGCCATGCAAGGCTACAATGCCTTCCACACCTTCAGACCCCAAAACGAGCATGAATAAACCAAAGGCAGAGGTGTATCCATTTTCATTAAAGACAAATACACCTTAAACAGTACAACTCCCTAGAGCTACTCTAAGTCCAACTAACTGCAAGTAATCCCCCCTTCCATATCATTGTTAGCAATAGGTCCTCCACCATGAACCACGAAAACCACTCCGCCTTACCTGGACCTACTTGAGTCACGCACTATACAGCCAAACACCTTGGTCATGAGTGATTTCAACTATCCTTCCATTGACTGGGAGTCATATATGAGCACAAACAAGCTTGCCATAAGGTTCATGGTTGCTGTTAATAAAAATGTTCTGGAACAGATAGTCTGCATCCCCAGAAGGGGCTATAATGTCCTACACTTAGCACTCAGCAACATAGGGGGTTTCTGTACTACCCTGTGTGTTGCCCTCCCTGGTAAGGTCAGATCAGAAATCAGTCTCGTTCGAAGTAACAATCATACCTGATCCCCCCTCCTCAAGCACAAAAAGGATGAAAAATTTCTCCAAAGCAAACTACAGCCTGCTAAAGTGATGGCATAAGTAGTTTCAAACCCCATTCTACCACTGTTAGCAATGACTCCTACATAGACGTGAATACAAATGCCCTGCATAAACACCTCTACAAATGTATAGACTCGGCTGTACCTGAATGGATCAAAACAAGGTCCTCACAAAAAAAATGTCACCCTGGTGGACATCAAGCATAAATAGGTTATACAACAAGAGAAAGAAACTAATGTCTATGAATAAGAGGCAACTGACTCAGCAGAAGAAAGACACCCTCCACAGCTTGAACAAGCAATTCAGATATCTTGTAAAGTCCTCTAAAGCCAATTATGAAGCTAAACTAGCATCCCTAGCTAAGGATAATCACAAGGCATTCTTTTGCTATGTCATAAATCTAAAAGGGAAGGCCCAACTTTGTGCTGAACTAGTGGTGGATGGTATCACTCATTCTGACCCTGACGACACTGCCAACCTGCTAGCAGACAGATTTGGCACAAACTTCACCCCCCCCCCCGTCCCCATCAAACCCCAAACCATACCTGTCACAGCCCTCTACCTAGTATTTCCAAAGAGCAGATCATAACTGCACTCTCTATGGCCAAAAACACAGCCTCTATGGGACCATATAACATCCCAGACTGCCTATTAAATGTCTAAAACAGGACCTAGTGGAACCACTTGGCACTCTCTTCAACCACAGTCTAAGTACTGGCTTTGTCCCAGCAGAGTGGAAAACAGCAACAGTAATTCCCTTGCACAAAGGAGGTCCATCAACCAACCCTGGGAACTGTAGACCCATAAGCCTAACCAGCCTTATTTGCAAGGCCAGGGAGATAATCGTCATGGACCTTATCAAAAAAGACATGGGTCACCTTCAAACTCTTGACCCAGACCAATCTGGACTCGTTAAGGGTAATCATACTTATTAAACTTGTTGAACTTCTTTGAAAATGTCAGCAAAGCCATGGATGAAAGCAAAACAGTACATAGAGCCTATTTTGACTTAAACAAGGCTTTTGACACAATCCCCACTCTGGCATCACTGAGAAACTCATCCAGCTGAGAATTAACCTATATGTCATTAGATGGGTAGCCAAGTGGCTCACCGACAGAACTCATACAGTCAAAATTGGGTATTCCACCTATACCAGCAGACCAGTTACCCATGGTATACCACAAGGATCTGTGCTAGGCCTCTACTGTTTGGGATCTATTTCTCAGATGTCCAGGTGAAAATAGATGGCCTGTGGTTTACCAAGTTCACTGATAACTGCAAACTGGGTGGAATCATTGAGTCCCCCAACAATGCTGACATACTACAAAAATGGCTTACACAGACAAATGACTAGTGCCAAACCCACGGACTTAAACTAAACAAAAAAAAAATGCATTATCATCTCTTTTGGCAAAGCGAAAGTCCCTGAAAATTACAATATTAACAGTACCCCCCTTAGCTCAAACCCTGAGGTGAGAGATTTGGAAACACAAGTTGATAGCAAGCTTAATTTCGATCACCATGTGTCCACAGTGGTAAGGAAGGCCTTCTGTGCTGTACATCTCATAAGTAAGGAAATCACATCCAGAGCTAAAGATGTTACAACTCCACTGTACTCATCCCTCATCAGACCACTAATAGAGTACAACGATCCATTCTGTACGTACCTCACCAGACACCTGCAGCAACTGGACAGACCTCAGAGGTTTCTCACAAAGAAAATTCAGGGCCTTCAAGACATGACCTACATGTACAGACTAAAGGCCCTGTCACTGTACTCTGTATCTTATAGGCTGCTGAGAGGCGATTTGTGCCTGACCTACAAAGTAGCCTTGGACCCTGCCCTAATGGAAATGCTGTACATTCACAAGTCAAATGGGACAAGATTCACTCACTCTAGTGATCTTAACCTAGCCTGTGACATTAACAGGATGCGCTGGAGAGACAGATATGTCTCCCAGAGATTGCCAGTCCTCAGGAACAAACTCCCATTTCACGTAAAATATAGCTCCTCAATGACCCTATTTAACTGTAACTCAGACAACTGGATGGGACACTGTAAATTTACTCCCGAAGGTGTCACCTATGTTACTCTTGGATAAGGGCAGTCAGTGCTGATCATAGACTCGAGCTTCAAATATAGCCCATACAACCTGGTCAATAACAGAACAAGGGTATAACATGGCTAGGCTTATAAAAGCTCTAGGGACAACAGCCTAGTAACCTCCTACGACCCTGTGAACCAATATTATTTTGTGATCAGTGGTATGGACTGTGAGACTCTATCCCTATCACATTTAAATTGGTCCCAGCATTGCAGATTTCAAGGCCAATACCATAACACTTTCATTGTGTGGGTTTTCTCATATTCCAGTTTCCTCGTATATTCAACAAAATGATGGCACACAAGCTACACTAAACTGTCCCTAGATGTGTTGTACTTACCGTTACCCTTGTGGCCTGAGTTCTGGCTGATAAGCCTACAAGGGTACATTTAATAAGGCTTGGCTTATTCAGTTTATAAAAAATGCAATCAAGTTGTAGCAGTAGTCAGTCACTTCCCCACGTTGCAAGAATAAATATTCTCTAAGTATACATCTGATATTTTACTATGATCAAGTGAAACAAATCCTGGCCATAGTAACGTACTTTAACATCTTTCACACAACTACACAAATGCATGCATACTGGCAAACAGCATCAGTCAGCTGCTTTCAGATATGCACTGCCTCCACAGCATACCAAAATAACCACTTTCTAACAGCATAAACCTCTGCGATCAAGTGAAAGTAAATAATGTTCACACTAGTGCATTTCACCTCGTTTCTCTAACATACCCACTGCACTTCCCTGACATGCTACATGCATTATCACATCAGTGATCAAATGAACATAATACTCCTTATCTTCACAAAAAAACTTGAATTCTTACCTCCAGAATAACCATTTTTGAATGCATACACCTCTGGTGTTTGGGTGTGACAGAATGAAATATGGCCACAACAATATCTATCAACAGGTTTCTGTCACAAAAAAGTAATGCCCCGTCATGAGAATCCATAGTGATGTCTGATTAACTATGATCAAGTCAATTATTGTCCTTTGTCTTCACAAGCAGTTTGCTTCTCCAACTATTAAAATAACACTTTTTCTGACTTTGTACAACTTTAAATTATGACTGTAATCAAGTGAAAGAAACAATGGCCACAAAACGTAGGCATGAGCTCACACAGACCAACACACACACACACACACACAAAATGCCCCTTTCAAATCACAATAAAAATCATTTGCTTTCACAAACAACCTGCCTCCCCCACCACAAAACAACTTTCCAACTGGTTAAACCTGTGATGTTTGCAAACATTATACTATCTGCCATGAGCAGAACCGGAACAGCTGTCAATTCTCTAACAGAATCCTGAATTTTTGCTAAGAGACTTGGAAGACAAAGGAACTGCCAAAACAATTACATTCCATGAATAAAAAAACCTTGATTACAACTGAAAAATGGAGGATTTGCATGAATACTGAGCAACTTAATACAGATCTTTAAATGAAATCATGTATTAAGTAAAATAAAAATCAAATCTAACAGGCTGAAAAAAAAAACAGGAACATGGCTACTCTGCTAAAAATAATAGCTATTTGGGCATTTCAACTACAGTAAAAGAATGAAACCTTTATTTGAAAATGAGCTCTATGAGCCATTAAAAGGGAAAAATGAATTTCTTTCTGATATGCCTAAAGTTTTGTACCTTTGTCAGAAGGATAACTTTTAAAAGGTAGCCTGATCCTGCATTGTGCATTTCAACTGCACCCCAGGAAAATGAGGCATGACGTAATTTAAACAGATCTGCAACTATATAACTTTATAGATTACGAAAACTGATTTGTCCCAGGTTACTAACTATGTGAACAGCATTGTCAAATGTGTTCTGCTTGCAAAACACAACCATTAGCAAAACGGCTAAAATGATTTTCCACTTGTCCTTAACATCCGTTATGTAGTTCCAACAGGACTCTGATGAATTCATATGGCCAGAAATAAAGAGAAATTGCCTAATATCACAGTATAAACACATGTAAAGTAAGTTTGAATCACCACAATGATTGCACATTGTTTGTACTTGACTATCAGCATTCATCTGGAAGTAGAATTTCCAGTCTATAAAACTCCCCATTTAGTAAACTGTTCTCATGAATCTGGAGCAAGAAATGTGTCTGCCTCACTAATGACCTGAGATCAACTAGCATTTTAATTATTAGAAGACAACTGGGAAAAGGAAGGTTGAGCATCCCTTAGCCTACTCTGCTTCCTTGTGGGTAGAGTTTGGTCTGCCACTATAGATCTGGCATCTTCAAGTGGCTACAATCTAATTCTAGGTCTTTGTTATTGCAACTGATATCTTAACGTCTTTGTTAGCCAGCCAGTATTTTTCCATGGCCTGATCTGTTTTTTGCATCTCCCACTTCTTCCTGCACTTCTTTTTTTTCTTGACTTCCTGTACTTCTGCATTCCACCACTAGCTTTCTTTATATACCTTATTTCCATGCCTGGCTCAGACACATATCTGTCCTATAGTCTTCACACATGCTGTTTTGAGGCACTGCCATACATCTTCAATTCCATCTACTATTACTACTTCCTCCTAACCTGCTAGAACCTTGTGTTTTCTTCTATTTGTATTTTTAACTTGCATTAACCAATTTGCACTTTTTGAGAAATAATCCAAAATAATTCCCAGTATTTTTTTTTCTTGTACGTAAATGAGTATTGCTAGAACAGACCATCCTTTACACATCACATAGACTTGAATCTTCTGTGTGTCTTCCATGTACTTTATTGGATCTCCTATAGAGCTCCGCTTTCTCACTCATCTTGTCATGCAACTCCTAAAGTGTTATCTTCAAATCATTTATTACAATCACTGTTCGTTACAGTGGCTAGGTCACCATTTGAACTAGAGATGAATCAAAACACATAAATATCTCCTAATTTAGAGTGGTGAAACAAGTGAAAGCATACAATGAACAGTTATTCTATTTATCTAAATGAAAATTTTGGTTAATGTTATATTCAGAAGCCACTTTAGGTAAAAAGATGGGCTGGTACATAAAGTAACCCTGTCCTTATGAAAGATAATGTAAAGTGTCTTTGATGAAAGAGCCTGTAGTTCAGAGATCCTTTTAGTGGATGTGACAGACACCACAAAGGCTGTTTTCCAAGACAGATACTTTAAGTCAGTTTTTGCTAATGGTTCAAAGGGTTTTTGAGTCAAATCTTGGAGTACCAATGTTAAATACCAGGGAGGTGAAGGATCCTTTACTGGAGTTTGAAGTAGGAAGGTGCCTTTCAAGAAAGCCTTAGATAACTTGAATGCAGCCAAATAAACGTTTTTGTCCCCTGATGAAAATTTGATATGGTTACCAACTGTGCTTTAATCATGGAAAAACTAGCACCTTCTTTGAAAGGAGAAGCTAGAGACAGGTGGAGGAAAAGAGTCAATTATGTTTCTTAGAGCCTAGACTGAAAATCTTTTCCATTTACTCTGTAAATTATTTTGGTGGACTGTTTTTGCAAGGATAACAGTATGACACGTACTGGGGAAGAAAGCCTGGGCTGTCTGGCTATTGTGGAACTGGTGAAACCATGTGGTTAGTTTGAGAGCTAAGATATTGGGATGATTCCTTCACAAAGGATGTGTCAGAAGGTCTGGACATGGGGCCAGTATCCAAGGAGGATAACAAACATGAGACCAAAGAAAGGGGAATGACGCCTGGTGAGGTAAGAAATGGGCAATGAGGATGACCAAGCTCGTTGACCAACTTACTTTCTGTAAGAGATCTGGGATCAGAGAAAATGGGGATACACATAAAAGAGACCAATGTCCAGATGTGGAATAGATCATCTCTTGGTGATTCCCCTGAGCGGGGGGAATTAGGGCAAAATACCTGCTGCACTTTTTGTTGTGGGGAGATGCAAACAGGTCACAGCAAGGGTGGCCCAAGTGATGGAAAATTTTCTCCACCACTGATTGATTGAGAGACCACTGGTGAGGCATCAGAATGGACCTGCTGAGTTTGTCCACTAGTACACTGGATTTCCTTGGAATGTGCATTGTTACTAGAAAGTGTTTGGAGGAGATCGCTCATTACCACACTCTCACAGCTTCTCAGAGGGTACAAAATCAGGTTTCCCCTTGCTTGCTGATGTACCAGATCACAGACATGTTGTCGGTTTGAGAGCCTCTTTAAATGCTGGCAATGCTAAAAGGACTGCTCTCTTCTTCAGAATGTTGTTATGCAAACTGGTCTCTTGGGAGGAATCACTTGCCTTGGAGCATCCTTCCCAAATAATGCACCCCAACCCAAATGGGAGGCATCCATGGTCACTGTGGCCAATGCGGGAGGAAGAATGAAAGGTCGACCTAGGTAAATATTATCTGACTGGATCTATCAGTGAATATGGTGTATGTACATTTGAGTAAGTTTGACTGGAAATGATAGGGGTTGTCAAAGAAGAGACCATTGAACAGCTAGACATGAATGAAGTAGCATGCTAAAGGGACAAGAACTATTGCCACTGCTATGAAACCTAAAGCTTGAAGAATTAGTCTAGCAAGAGGAGGAGGATGAGACAGAATTTGATGAACCTGAGATCTGTGTGTACCTATACAGTAACAAGGTAAGGTAGCAATCTGAGTTGGTGTGTTCAGATGTGCACTAGTAAACTCCAGGCTTTAGACTGGTGCCAGTTTTTACTTGGCAAAATTGACAGTTACACCTAGTGACTTACAAATCTGGAGCAAATAGTCCCTAGCTGTTCTAGGAGATGCATGGTTGGGGCAGTGAGGAGCCAGTCTTCTAGCTATGGAAACACTCCTTTTAGTCTTAAATGGGCTACCACCACTGCCATACACTTGGTAAACACCCTGAGGGCTGTGGTTAGCCCAAAGGCCAAGGATCTGAACTGGTACTGACTGGCTCCCAGCTGAAAGTGTGTACAGAAGTGCCTATCTATTTTGATGTGACAGTACACATCATAAAGACCCATGGAGGACATCCAATTTTCCTTGCGAAGAAATGGAAGAATGGACTGAACTGTGACCATTCAGAACTTTGATTTCTTCATGAATTGATTTAATTTTCTTAGACCCGAACTGAGCTCAGATCTCCTGTCCTTTTTGGCACTAAAAAGAAATGAGTAAGTTCCAAATACTGTTTGTCGTGGTGGGACCTGTTGGATGTCTCTTTTGTCTAGTAGCTTTTGAATTTCTTGTGTTGGAGCTTCTCTCTGACTTGCTGTCATGTAGGAGAGCTTCTTTCTTTTGGAAAATGGAATCTGGGAAAAGGGTATGAAGTATCTTTTGTTATAGGAGCCCAGGCTTCTGTGTGCAAGGAGAAATGTCCCCTGATTGCCTCCAGAGGTGGGCAGTCGGGCACCAGTTTAGGAGCACTGAAAGGGTCTATCTGGAAAGGAATTTCGGGAACCCTGTCTTTGTGGGTCTCCCCTGCCTTGAAGGTGGTGTCTTTAATTTGAACTCCCTCCTCTGCTACTGAAGAAGTTGTCTCCGCATGAGTCCTGGAAATTTCCCTGGGATTTGCGAAACTACAGTTCATTGAGGGGTAAAAAATGTAATTCCTGTGGCAGACTGGGTTTTTACTTCTTGTTCACTGTGGATAAGCATTTTTTTCATAGAAGGGTCAAACAAGGATGTTCCATCAAAGGGAGCATTGACTAAAGAAGACTTGAAAGGCTCTGCAAAGTTACATAGCCACATCCAGGCATGTCTCCTTATGGCAATGCCTGAACTAGCCACCTGTGAGGCATCTTCTGCTGCATGAGAGATTAACCTCATGGATGCATTGGAAATTGACAAAAAAGTGGCCAGCTGAGAAGATGATCTTCTGAAATCCTCTGCAGACATGGACTCCAAGACAGAGTTTGATAGTTCTTTTGTCAAATCTCTCTGTACTCATAAAGTGTGTCAGGTAGTTTAGGGACCTCAGGGCAAAGTTCATTGAAGCAAATACATGCTTGCCAAATCCATCCAGCTCCCTTGACTCTGTTAGGAAGGTGGAGAGTGGAGCTCCGCTCTGTTAGCTCCTTTGTGGTTACTCCTGCCACAACCATTGCATCAACAGGAACTCCTTTGTTCCAGTGGGGTTTACCCTTTGGCGGAGCTAAAAACATAGCCAAGTGATGTGGGATAGATTCAATGGAATCCTGCTCCTTCCATGCCCGGAAAGAGACTAGGTGCATCAGCCGGGGGAGTGAACCAAGACATAGATAGGCAAGCAAGCACAAAAAGCCTCCAGAAATACTGACTCCTCTGGAGAAGGATTGTTGGTGGACCAACCATCTTTCTGATGAAGGATCTCTAAAATGTGCCTGAATGAGATATCAGGTGGTGATCTGGGGATCCTCCTCTTCCTCAAAATTGGTATCTTTAGTGAGAGATTCTAAAGAGGAATCTATGTGCCTGCTCTTGCACATTCTCTTCTGGTGAACCTCCTCAGGGGGATGTTCTGGGGAGCTAGCTGAAGCCGTCTGCCACTGTGGAAGAGGTCTGATGGAATTAGAGCTCAGAACCAAAGAGGGAATAGTAGTAGGATCCAAGGGAGGATGACAGACTGGATCTCTACAATGATAAAAGACCCTTTCCATAATCTCGAAGTTAGACGGGCCCGGAGAAGCCATGGCCACCCACACTGGAGCTGAATGTTCCAACACGGGTAAATCATGACTCCAGCCTGATCCATGCCTTGAGGAGGAAACCAGACTCAAGCTATCTATTTTTTATTTATTTATTTATTTGCAGTTTGTTTTCCAGGATAGTCCACTGGGCTACAAGGAGCCCATTTTCAATGGAGTCCTGGGGAGAAAAGCTCCAGAAAAATACAGGTACATAGTATAGAAAAAAAAGCATAAATCCATAGTATACATTTCAAATAAATGTTACATACATAGTTCAGAAAAAGTACAAATCCATATTACATATTTCAAGTAAATGTTATCTAATACAGAAATAAAAAGATTTTAATTTGCAAAATTACATCAGCTCAGGTTAATTCAGTAAGTAGTAATTTTTTTTTTTTTTGGAAATTATAATGAGGTAACTTTTTAGTTATTGGTCGAATACATCACACGGGTTTAGGAGGCAGTGATAGGCAGCAAATAAGTTTGGAAAGTTAGGAAGAAAGTGTGGTCAGAATTAGGTTGGATGGGAGCAAGAGCATTTCCATTGTGAAGTAAGGTGCGAGTGCAGTAAGATTTTAAACAAGGAGAGACCACTGGTGGTGTGGATGGGAGAAGGCAGAGAGTTCCAGAGGCATGCAAGAGAGAAGGACATCAGGTGATTTCCAGCTGGATGTTTTGGTTTATGCAATTTAATTAGGTTTTGGGAATTGGATCTTAGGAGTCTATCTGGCTTGTGCATTTCAAAGGTATTTGCTAGGGAGGGGCAAAGAGATGGGTTATGTATGAGTTTGTGTGCTTGGATAAGCTGGGTATATGTGAGGAAGTTTGGTAACTCTAGCCAACTTAGTTGGTGAAGGGAATTTCAGTGGTGGGAAGAGGCTCTATGACCTGCTGCAAATTTGGATATTTTGTTATAACAAGATGAGAATTTTATTTTGAGGGAAGATTGCAGGCTGGTTAGGATAGATGAACCATATAAAAGGGATGGGATGAGGTATGTATTAGCTAATGCAATCCTGGTTGTGGGAGATATAAAGCGACTGTGACAGTAAAGCATACCTAATTTTTTATGAGTTTTTTTGATATTTGCTTGTAGATGCTTGTCAAATTTTAGTTGATCGTCGATGATAACTCCTAGTATTTTCGTGTCAGAGACTAGTTCTAGTGGGGTATTATTTTTGCTGGTAATTACGAAGGATTGTTTGTCTAGGGAAGAGGTTTTGGAGGCACTGAATAGCATAAGTTTTGTTTTAGTTGCATTAAGGGCTAGGTGGTTGCCTAGCATCCACTGTTCAATGGAAGAGAAGGAGGCTTGTGTCAGATTGTTAAGAGTTGTGATGGAAGGGGAGGAACAGATTATAGTAGAATCATCGGCATATTGGATGACACTGGAGTTAGGAATGGCTTGGAAGAAATCATTTATGAATATGTTGAATAATAGTGGGCCTAGAATGGAACCTTGTGGGACACCTGTGGATGTGTTGAGAAAGGGAGAGGTAGCTTGTTTCCATTTAACTGCTTGTTGCCTGTTTGTGAGATAGCTTCAGAATCACTGGGTAGAGGAAGGGGATAGGTTAAGTTTAGAGAGTTTGGTAAGAAGCAGGTTGTGGGAAATGGTGTCAAATGCCTTAGAGAGGTCAAAGAAGAGATTGGATATGAAGTGGCCAGAGTCACAGGCTTTGTTGACTGTTACTAGGAAGGAGAGGAGGGCAGTGGAGGTACTATGACCTGGTCTAAAGCCATGTTGTGTGGGGGTAAGAAGCTAATTATTGATGAGGTAAAATAAGAGTTGTTGGTGGACACACTTTTCAAGTAGCTTAGAAATAGGGGATAGGATGGCGATAGGATGAAAGTTTGGGATGTAATTATTATTTCCTCCTTTATGGAGAGGAATAATAAAGGCCTTCTTCCAAAGTTGGGGGACCTGGCATTCTAAGATTGATCGATTTATTAGTATGGTGACAGGGAGGGCAATTGCTTCAGCAGCTACTTTTAGGAAGTAGGAGGGGATTTCGTCAGGGGCACTAGAGCCAGGTTTTAATTTTTGGAGATTTTTTTTATGGTAGATATGGAGATGGGATTGATGGAGAAAGGTGGGGGTTGGGAGCTTGGGAGGAAGGGGTGGGAACAGGCTGAGGAGGAGCTATGGAGTTATTGGTAAAGGATAATGTTAGTTTGTTGATGGAGTCAATGAAAAAGGAGTTAAATTGGGTTGCTAAGTCCATGTGAGATGCATCTGGGTTTGGGCAAGGGATTTCTGTTTTTCCAGGGTTAAGGAGAGCTGTAATTCCTTTCCAAAATAGTTTGAGATTGGTATTATGGATAGTTTGGAAGGTAGTGAAATATAATTTGTGGTCAGAGGCTATGAGTTTTTTTACTTTATTGCGTAGTGTTTTATATTCAGTAAGGGTAATAGAGGTTTTATATTTCTGGTATCGTGCCCATGCTTTGGCGCAAAGTCGCATGGAAACCAAAGTGTTAACCAGGGTGCAGGGTTACTTTTTATACGTTTAGTTTTTAGGGGTGCACGGGAGTTGAGTAGGTTTGTGAAAGTGGTGTTAAAGTAGGACAGAGCATTATCTAGGGGACGGGTTTTTAAAGGGATCCAGTTGGTGTTTTTTAGTGCGTTTATGAAGGTTTCAGGATTAAAGGTTTTTAAGCAGCTAGAGGAAGTATAGGTGTGAGTTAGTTGCATAGAAGAGGGGAGACGGTGGGTGAAAGTGGGGAAATGGTCAGCTAGTGGGTCTGGGAGGATACCACTGTCTGAGATATAGTGAGGATGGGCTACTAGAATCCAATCTATTGTACTTCCAGTAGTGGAGTTGTTTGAGGGTTGGGTAGTGCAACTGATTAGCTATGTGAACTTATATAGATTAATGTTGTGTGAGTTAGTGGGAGATTGGATTGTGGCCCAATTTATGTTAACATCACCCGGGATTATTGTTTCGTGAGTGATGTTAGCAGAGACCCAGGAGAGAATGTCTTCAAGGGATGAGACATTATCACCAGGGGGGACATAGAGGGAGAGGATAAATATGAGTTTATGCTTGTTTAGGTGGAGTAGGGCTGGTATCATTTCTGCCTTACCAAATTTGGGGAAGGGTTTAGTATAGGGGTTGACTAGCAGGGATGCAGAGTATAAGAGTGCTACCCCGCCTCCTTTTTTTGTGTTCTATCCTTTCTTAGAATGCGGTTCATAGGTTCATAGGTTCATACTAGGCTATCTGCCCTAGGGCATTTATAAGCCTAGCCAGAAATTTTAAATTTATTTTGCTATGCCCTTTTGTTAGTATACTGTGCCTCTATCTAACAGTGACACAGAAGTGACGATCTCCCATCCACTCATCAAGATTCCTCTTGAAGAGAGTCAATGAGGGACTCTGCCTAACCTGGACTGGGATTTTATTCCAGAGTGAAGGGAGCCTCTGGGTTATGAATCTGTCCCTCCAGCATGTCCTATTTATTTCAGTGCTGAGGTTCAAGTCTCGGATTTTCTGAGGTGCAGCATGTCCATTAATTCCGGGTTGGACATGGCTTAGGCACAGATCGCCTCTGAACAGGCGGTATGCCACTGAGTAGAGCTGGAGTTTCTTTAACCGGGCAGCATATGGCATCTGTTTGAGCCCTTTGATCCTCTTGGTGAGGCACTTTTGGGGTCTTTCCAGTTGCTGCAGGTGTCTGGTATACATCCCAAAGGGCATTGTACTCAATTATGGGCCTGATGAGGGATGAGTAATGACCTCCCTGATCTAGATGTGAATCCCTTCATGATTAGGTGGGCTATATAAAATGTTTTTCTAACCACTTTGGGTTGTCAAATGAGAGATTGCTATCAACTTGGGTCCCCAGGTACCTAATTACTTCTTCTGTACTTAATGGATTTCCACCTATGTGGTAATTTGTGGGCACTTTGTTTTGCCAAAGGGGTGACTATACACTTTTGGCATTTAGCTTGAGGCCATGGCTCTGGCACCAGTTGTCTGTTTCTATGAGGCCCTTTTGGAGGATGCTTGTGAGTTTGCAGTCATCTGCGAACTTGGTCAGCCACAGTCCTTCCGTGTTGGTCTGTACCTCTATATACCGAACAAGAGAGGTCCCAGGACTGAGCCTTGTGGGACACCACTTGTAACTGGTTTGGAGTCTGACATGGCTCCAGCAATTCTAACCATGTGGGTTCTGTCCTTGAGCCAGTTTGCAATCCATCTAGTGACATAGGGGTTTATATTTAAGCTGGTGAGCTTATCTATAATGCCAGTGGGGTATAGGTCCAGGTAGGCTGTGTGGACCACCTTCCCTCGTCAATGGCCTTGGTGACTGTTTCAAAGAAATCAACCAGGTTTAAGAGGCAGGATCTGCCCTTAACAAAGCCGAACTGGGTAGGATCCAGTGTTTGTAGGTCCCCAATATCTTTATTTATGAGGTCCATGATGATCCTTCCCATAGCTTTGCAGACCAAGCTAGTCAGCCTTATGGGGTTTCCAGGATCCGTTGAGGCACCACCTTTATGGAGAGGGACCACTGTTGCTGTACGCCACTCTTTGGGCACATATCCTGTAGTAAGGCTGAGATTGAACAGTAGTTTTATGTTTGGGTTTAGCTCTTCTTTGAGTTCATACACCATCTGGTCCCATTGATGCTGTGTTTTGGCTCTTACCTGAGCATCTGAGATGTCAGGGTGCAGCACTCTGCTGGGATAGATGCACTGAACCTGTCAGCTAGGATGTTGGCAATGTCTGTGGGTTCGGTGTATTCTTTGTCATTTTGGACTAATTCTGAGCATATCTGGGAATTACCACCCAGGTTCCTAACATAACTAAAGAAAGCCTTGTGATTATCCTTAGTGTCCTGTGCAATTTTTCTCTCGAAGCTGGCCTTAGACAATTTTATGTGTGCCCGTAGTTTTTTGCTAATACTGATCAGTGATGCCTTCCCTTTTTGGGATTTTGCTTTATCATTTAGTAGCTTCCTCCTTCTATTGTATAGTTTGTTTATGGCTGGGGTCCACCAGACAGGATTGGGTCTTGGTTTTATTTGGGATCGCATGATCCATGCATTCCTGAAGGTGTTCATAGAATGCATTTATAAAGGATTGATTCCACCTCAGTTTTGAGGAGTGTAAAATTTGCTTTAGAGAAGTTTTTCACTGTGGTTTTCTGGGCAGGCGGTAGTTAGGTGGTATTAGTTTGGAGTCTTTTATATGGGGCTTGAGCCAGGTTTCTGAGATGGAGAGAATGTCTGGTTGATTATGTAGAAGCCAGGCATGAAGGTTTGGAATTTTGTTACAGAGGCTTTGAGTATTTAGGGCTGAGAATTGGAGGATTTACTAGCTGCATAAGGCGGGGGGGGGGGTTGGGAGGTTAGGTCCAGAGTGGAAGAGGGGCCAGGGTTGGGGAGGATGTCACCAGAGAGGAGGATAGAGATAAGGTGGTGGGAGAGATACTTTCTTAGACAGGGATACTTAGTGCAGTTAACGAGTTTTGAGGCTATATGGCTAGTATAATTGGGTTAGATAGTATAGATAAAATAATGTTGTTACAAGTAATATTTGTATTAATGTGGATTGAGTTTTAAGGGACATGGTTATGATTTGAATTAAGGTGGAAAGAAGTTAAGCTGCAATTTAGTTGTTTGGGTTTTGGGAGTTATTTGAGGTTTAGGTTTGTCAGTATATCAGAAAAGCAATGGGTGGTGGTATAGTCTAAGGGGGTGGAGTACTTTTAAGGGAGTGGACTATGGGAAGGGATTGATAGGGGTAAGGTGGGTAGTATGGAGTGGATGGTGGGAGTGGTTAGTTAAGTTTAAATGTGGAGGTAGCACTCAGGATCTGAGGGGCTGAGATGGATCTGACATCATTGAAGTAGACCCCAGCCCCACAGATCAGACACAGATGCTTCAGCTCTGGGACTCAGCCCAATCTGAAGGCATAGGAACAGAACTGGTCAGGATAATATCAGAGTAGAAGAAGCAATTCTGTTTGGATCTGACTTCAGGACAGTCGGATCCTGGGGCTCTGAAACTGAAGGACTGATCAAGGAAGGAGATAAAACTGTACGAGTTGGGCATTAAGACTCACAAATCTAATAGGGGATGGAGCCAAGATAACCCCCATCTGGATCTGAGCTCGGAGAAATTTTCACTTCATCCTATCTGCCTCAGCTTTGGAAAGACTCCTGGAGGACCTGATGGCTGAAGTAAGTTGACTGAGGTCTGGAATGCATTTTAGATGTCTGCATAAAAGGAAAATGGATTTGAGAGGAGATAGAATCTATCAGGAACTCTGGTGAGTGATTCCTTGGTGTGTAATAATCATCCTCCCTTAGATCCTACCACTATTCCCTCTTTGGTTCTGAGCTCTGATTCCATCAGACCTCTTCCACAGTGGCAGACAGCTTCAGCTAGCTTCCAGACGGTTCCCATGGAAGAACTTCCCCTCTCTTCTGACACCTCCCCAGAACATCCCCCTGAGGAGGTTTTCCAGAAGAAAATGTGCAAGAGCAGGAACATAGATTTCCCTTTAGAATCTCTCACTTAAGATACCAATTTCAAGGAAGGGGAGGGATCGCCCAGATCACCACCAAAAAACAAAATCCCCACTTGATCAACTACGATTCAGACAGCTAAGGAATGACACAAAAAAATCCATAACCTTAGACAAAAAGAACCACTGCTACCATCTAATGCAAAAACACCAAAACAAACCTCAAAAGTTCTGGGCAGGAATAAACAAACTACTCCACCCAAGCCAAAATGCCACTCCACCCCCCTCAGCTTCCCAACAAGAATTCCCAGTAGACATTGCTAATAACTTCAACAGCTTCTTCACAGAGACTATCCAGTCTCTAGCCAGCCAACTCTTTACCAATGGCTCTAATTCTAATGCAGCCACACCCAGTACCCAAACATACTTTACCTTCCAACCTGTTCCTACTCAACTTATTCATGCCCTACTTAAGAAACTAAGACCCACCACCCTGGCTGCCGACTTCCTCCCAGCAGACTATCTGCACAAGGCTGCTGACACCATAGCATACCCCATCTCAATCTTGATCAACAGAGCTATATCTGAAGCTACTGTACCCACTATATGGAAAATCTCCCATGTCATACCTCTCCATAAAGGAGGCAGTTCCACTGAACCATCAAACTTTAGACCCACAGCTATTCTGTCACCTCTAGCTAAAATAATGGAGAAGTGCGTACACATACAGCATATGCATTACCTCACACAGAACAAGCTGTTGTCCAACTTTCTGCATGGCTTTAAGCCACACCACAGTACTACTTCTGACCTCCTCTCTTTCTCTAATGTCATTAACCACAACCACAATAATAACAAACTATCCTCAGCACTCTTTCTAGATTGATCAAAGGCTTTTGACATGGTTGACCACAAAGTGGTTATAAATACCTTGAAGGCCTTCTCCTTAAACAACCATGCACTCCAATGATTTCAATCCTACTTGCAGGGCAGGCAAGTGGCAGTCTTATGGCAGGACAAGCTATCATCTTGCCTACCCATCAAATTAGGAGTACACCCAGGGCTTGATACTAGGACCCCTTCTTTTCTCCATCTTTATCAACGACCTTCATTCAGTCATCCCAAGATGCTACCTGCATTCAATATGCGGATGACTCCACCTTGATTTGTTCTGACACCTCACCAGCTACTTTATTCACATTAACTCAAAATACCTTCAATACAGTGGAAAAATGGCTCTCCAATCAACATCTAATCCTAAACCCCAACAAAACTAAGCTGCTCCTCTTCTCCCCCACATGCAGGATCCCCCTGCCAGACTTCAACATAACTGCTAACAATGGCACTATCATCTCCCCAGAAGCTCAAACTAAACTACTGGGTGTCATAGTTGTTAACAACCTGAAGTTTGATGCGCATATCAATTAAAATATCAAAACCATTCATAAAAAACTTGGCTCTCTTTACAGAATTAAACCTTTCCTTACCCCACTTGCTAGAACTGCAATTGCCCGTTCCCATCTGCTATCAACTCTTCTCTACACCTCACCTCTATTCTCCAACTTAAACAAAACTGATCTTAATAAACTATCATCCTGCTATAACCACATTGTCAGATTTACTACTGGCACAGCCTACCGGACACACCACTGTCAACCTAAATCGCCTAGGATGGCTTGAACTGCCAAGCCTACTGCAGTTCAACCAGCTAATAGTGGCACATAAAGTCCTTTACCAACCAGAAAATACACCCGCACTAAAAAAATATTATCAGCCTCTACACCAGCACCCGGCCACTGCGATCATCCACTAGACTCCTAGTTGAAACATACAAATCCAACTACTCAGCTGGGGACTCTCTGTCTGCCAACTCTGTTGGAAAAACATGGAACAGACTCCCAGCTGACTTGACCCTAGAACCCTCACTAACTCAATTCAAAAACAACTCAAGGCATACTTCAAAACTCATTGGTTACGTCCTTGCACTAACCCCGACTAGTGACCTCTCTATTTCCTAGGTGCCTTATCTTCAACTACTTCTAACTTTTTTCTACCACTCCATTTCAGGAATGGTCAATTTTATAACTGCTGCTCAATGTGTCTTAAACCTGAATGTAATGTTATGAATATATAACTTTGAAAATAATGTTATGTTTTGTAAAGTGTTTTATAATAAGTTAGTACTATATGTGCTAAATGCTGGTATTGCTTATGGCTGTAATCTGCTTGAAACTAGCATTTACTAAATGTTCAATGTGTATTATAATCTTAGAGCTTTTCTCCCCGGTCCTCCACTGAAAATGGACATATATCCAGTTGGACTATCCCGGTCAACAAATGTAAAATAAATAAATAATACATTCTAGGCTTTGGATCTGATGTCTTAGGATCTGTAATTCGAGTGGTAGGACTGGCTGAAAACAGACAGGATCTGAGGGCTTGGAATACAAAAGTTTTGACTCCACCATTTGTCTTTTCAGGTACGATGAACTCAGATCCGACAACTTGGGAAATTTTGATGGTGGCTCTGAGAAAGTCTTAGGAGACTTCAGAGGCAAATGTTTCATGTACTCCGATGAAGCATTTGAAGACTGACTTGGGGTTTGAGCCCCTGAAGATGAAGAAGATGAGAGGAAGCCAACCTTTAAGTACAAGCTTACTATGCCTGTCAGCTATTGCTCTTGAAGTAAACCCTGCACAAATTGTACAGATTGTATTTAAATGAGCTGCACTTAAGCAATAGACACACTCCTTGAAGTATCTGAGCTGGGGAGTTATGCCCGCAAGAAGTGTATTTCTTGAAACCTGTCAGCCATGACAGTAAAAATCCACAGAGAAAAAATACTTAAAGCAAAGAAATTTTATTTGGAAGGGAAAATACCATCAATGGTAGAAAAGGAATACACTGCTTAATAGGGTAGGAGTTATAGAAGAAAAGAAGAAAGACAAAATACCAGCAATGTTATGTTTGAGAGGTTACTATAAAAATAGTACGAGCCTAATGCAAAAATTCTGAAAACCAAGAAAGAGGGAGGTTTAAGTTTAGCAAAGGTAATAAAAATGTGTGTGCTCATACACACATGCATATATGTTGTTGTGTCTTTCGGCTTATCCCAGTTAGGGGTCGCCACAGCGGAACTCTGGTCCGCTAATGTTTGGTAGTGGATTTTTACGTGCCGAGTTGCCAGCCCTGATGCACAACCTTCAACGAAGGCACGCTCATTCACACATGCCTCCACACAGAAGACGCTCTAGCTGAGAATCGAACGGGACAACGTCTTGCTGTGAGGCGGCACCGCTACCGCAGCACCACTACCTCGGGGACACACATACATATATACAGCACATATATATATATATATATATATATATATATATATATATATATATATATATATATATATATTAAATACAGACAGATATGAAAAAAAATTTAGAGCAAAGGTAATTAAACTTTTTCACTTACAGTTACCTAAAAAGAAAGAAAACACTGTGGCAGAAGGATCGCATGTCCATGCGTGATGGCGGCAAAAGAGATCTGGGGAGTCATGGCTGCACTATGGCATTACAGATATAGACAGAAGCTCGATACTTGGATCCAAGGTCTCTAGTATGTGGCCAAGTCAGATCCGAGGATTGCAACTGTAACCCATTCAGTGAGGAAGAATAAAAGGGCCAACATCAGATCAATTCCTTATCAAACAACTTAAAAGAATATCCTCTTTCACAAAGTAAGTTTCTCATGTCATCCACCCCCACACCAAAAGATATTTTGGTCAGTTGTGTTCTCTCCACTCTCATAAACTGGCACCTCAAACTATTATTAGTTACAAATGACAGATAGCAATTATTTACTTTAACATTTTTAACTTTAACACCTTCCTCCTGTACAGTTTACTGGTTAAACATCTACCATCACTGTAAGCAATGACATTTAAAAATGAAGTCCCATTTAAGTCACTGTGACAGCCAAAAGTGGTTAATAAAGTTTTTAAAACTTTTCAGTAACACATGAAAAATATTCATTCTAACTGACCAAATAAAAAAAATCAGCTGTTGATGTAACTACCACAGCATTTCAAATTGTTTTATACAAACAGGATTTGGCCTAAAAGTTACTATATTAGTAGTAAGATAAATATGTGCATACTTAGAAGCCATAGGTGAATCCATGGAAGTTTCAACGCACAGTCAGTAATATTTCTCCAAGAAAAAAGAACATATTATATGCAAGAACAAGCCCATACAGCACGACCATCATTTTTTGCTTTGTTATGCATACAATCAGAAGAGCTTCATTTCTGCATGTAAGTGGCAGAACAGCAGTAGGACATCCTTCTAAGTTGGGCTTCTAAGTTGGGAACTGCTGATTGAGGTTCCAGTGTCTGTTATTCTAAAAGGCTTTTAAGCACTTTAATTTGAGGTTTAAGCACTTGGGCTTGAGGCCAGTTATTTTGTTCTTGAGGGTTCATGTTCTGCACCCTGCTGAGTGGAGTCTGAGCTGGCTTGTCTTTTAAAGCTATTGTTTATGCATTAAAGCTTATGCTTCTACTGAAATGAAATTACTATTTGTTATATATTGACTATCCAGGCCTGCTGAATCTAGCTTCTGTTTGTATAACTTTGCTGAATCTCCAACTCTTGCATAACTTCAGCATTCTTAAAGTATTCAGTTGTATTTATTAACTTTGGTTATTACTGTGTACTATGTCTAAGTCTTTGTGTTAAGCAGATTTTAAGTCCTTTGTCTTTTTAGTCCAGAAGGTTTGTGGCCTGCACCAGGTTGCAGTGGCAGGGCAGGTAGCTCCCCTTCCCTTACATCCTCTCTGCTGTTGACTGCTCTGTGTCTAGCTTATTCTAAAAGTGTATTAGTTGTATAAGTACACTTGGGCTTCCCAGTTATTTTATATTGATTTTTTATTATGAGAATATTTTGTGGGGAGGGAGCTGTGGGAGAGCCCTGGACCTGCCCTTGCAGGGAGCAGGAGCAGGCCTGTATATTCTTACTGTTACTTACTCTTCATACTATTTCTTGTTTGAAATTTTTTTTGCTGTTTTGTGTAGCCTAGCCTAGATCCTGCTGAATCTGGCTGTTTTTGTATGCTTGTTTTGTTTGTTTGTTTGTTAATTCTAATTTAATCTAACCCACCTAAAACACTCTGCACTTCTGATCCCTAGTGATATCTATATCTAGCTTACTGTACTTATTTATTTTGTTCACTTGAGAAAGTTTGTTGCTGTTGTTTTGCATTTTAGTTACCTGGCACTTGCTGCTCAAGCAATTATATAAGTCAGCTCTAAAAATTAAAAGCACTACACAACAACAAAAAACAAAAAACATTATTCATCTAAATAAAAATTTGCCTAAGCAGCAGCAGAGAGACCTCACCCAAGCCCAAACAGCAACCGCTAAAAACAAAAACACATAAACACAAAGCTCACAAAGCCCAGTGTGCAACACAGTCACAGCCCTTAAGGCTAAACACACCACCTGACACTTTGTAATAGGTGACTCCATCGGCCAGGCACACACCGCCCCCGCTCACCAGGCTGAACAAGGAGAAGGTCACACACAATATAGACCTAAAGAATGCTAAGGATAAGAAGCTAGATAAATGCTACTGGCAATGACTTAAAAAACTCTCCCAGCACACTTAGAAACTCTCTCTGCACCAAAGCACTTGATGGTTATACCTCATACCATGCTTTTTTTCGGCTCCATTTTCCCCAGCACTACCAGAGGAGTATCACCATGCTTTTAGACCCCAAAACCGGTTGAACACAAAGGAGAAGGATCAGCCCAATTCGTCCAAAGATACCACACACAAGGTTGGTGGCAACCGCGAAGCATCCAGATCCTATCCATGCTAGCAACTGGCAAAAAACTCTGCAGTCCACCTTCCTGAACAGACACCCTCCAAACACAGGAACCCAGGAACCCCTGTTGAAAATACTGGAGAATATGAAGAAGGTCAAGGTCTCTTATATTGGCTTCAACTACCCACCCAAACACTGGGAGCATTACTACTCTAAAACCCTGAAGCCTATTAACCAACTTGTTACCACAAACTCAACAAATGTAACCTGCTTGGCACATACTACAACACAAAAGGGAACATACCCTGGACCTGATCACAACATGGGGATGGTATGCCCAGACCAGAAGTGTATCCCTCACTGGTAGATCAGACACCAAACTAATCTCACCTTACCCAGTTCATCCCCCCCCAGCCCCCCCTGCCCCCCGGCCAAAAAGCAAAGAAAAGCACTCACACCCCGCCTCAAAACAGCAGTGGCTCAGACCCCGGATGTGTGGAAGAAAATATGGCCCAGACCTTCCTTCATAAATGCAAGGATCAACTACCAACACCTTGAGAATGACCCAATCATCCCCAACCAAAATCCTGTCTGGTGGACTCAAAGGCAGACAAACTATACAATAGGACTCCAACCATAACATGACATAGCAAAAGAAGAAGGAAGACATACGCTGATCCAAAAATCCAAAAAGGCAGGATCCAGGTCATAAAGTATTTAAGGCCAACTATGGGAAAAAAAAATCGGCCAACCACAGAGAGAAAAATTAAAACTTTCTTTAGTTATGTTAGGAAGGCTTTCTTTGGTTATATTGGGAACCTAGGTGGGAATCAAAATGACAAAATACCAGAATTAGTCCAAATGACAAAATACACCGAGGCACAGACATTATTGCCAACAGTCCTGACACCCTCAGTTCACCAACTTTTCCCTCTCCCCAGTGCAGGCCAAATTCATCCCAACACAGGTCTGCCCTGTCTCCTCTGCTCAGGTAAAAAAGCTCCTCAGCAAAGCAAAAAACACAGCATCCAGCATCCCATCAATGTGTCCGTATCCTCAATGAAACTCAGAAGACACTAGCAAACATAGTTAAACCTTTGATTTACTGTTACCCTTACTGTACCACAAAGACAATTAAAGAGGGGCGGTGACCCAGGTCACAAGGGTGCTCCTGGAAAGGTGCCTGAAACCCCATAAGCCTGAAAGCTTGGTCTGCAAAAGCTATGGAAAGATCAAAGATGATCATCAAAAAATAGAATAAAATGTTGGACACCACCTACAGATCCTGGAGAGTTTGGTTTGGCTGGCAGATCCTGCCCTGCCTCTGCTTGATCGAATTTTGAAAAAGTCACCAAGGTTTCATTGGCCGGGAAGGAGAAGGTCATGGCCTACCCTCCGGGACTAAAATAAAAGCGATACGATACAATACCCCACTCATATTATATGGAAGCTCAAGCGATAAAAAATACCCTATAGCCCTGTCAACAGATGGGTTTCAAACTGGCTCAAACCCAGAACCCAATTGCTGAGCCATGCCAGACCCAATCCCAGACTAAACAGTGTACCAGGTGTGTCCTGGTGTCAGTCCTGGGACCTCTCTTGTATGGTATATATCGCGGTACAGGCCAACACAGGGCCCAGTATGAACCTATGAACCTAAAATCATCATATTACCTTCTATTTTTCTTCATACCGATTAGTATAATATGCATTATTTAATATCAAGCATTAATAATGGAACATACTTTCTTTGTAACATCCAATCCATTTTCAGAACATCAAATACTGCTTCCATTCCTTAAATAACTCCCTGTGCCAATCACATAAGATGTTAAAACACAATCTGGAGAGTTCAGAAAAACACTCTCTTCCAGACATTATGGTCTTATGGCTCAATTACTAAAATTTTATGAAGTTTTTGCATGCCAAAATATTAGGTTCATAGGTAGGTACTAGGCTATCTGTCCGAAGGCATTTATAAGCCTAGCCAGAATGTGTTGGCTTTCGCCGCCCCCTTAGATTAGTTCCCTGTGCTTCTGTCCAGCAGAGCCACTGAAGTGATCCCTGGGGTAAACTTTCTTTTTCCCATCCACTCGTCAAGGTTTCTCTTAAAGAGTGTTAGCGAGGAGCCCTGCCTAATGTAGATTGGAATCTTGTTCCAAAGCATAAGAAGTCTCTGGGACAGGAATATATCCCTCCAACAAGTCCTATTTATTGTTGTGGTGAGGTTTAGATCTGTAGAGCGTGTGGCTCGAGGGGATATGTTTTTCTTTAGGTGGAGCATGTCCATCAATTCTGGGTTGGACATGGCCTTTTATGTCCCGCAGAGATCACCTCCGAGTAGGTGGTATGCAACTGAGTACAGCTGGAGTTTCTTCAGTCGAGCTGCATAGGGCATCTGTTTGAGGCCAGTGATCCACTTGGTGAGGTACTTCTGTGGTCTTTCCAGCTGTTGCAGGTGTCTTGTAAGGTACATCCCAAATGGGGCATTGTACTCTATGATGGGTCTAATGAGTGATGAGTAGAGGGGCACAATGACCTCTTTTGATCTGGATGCGAACCCTTTTGTGATTAGGTGGCCCACATAAAAGGATTTTCTGATTATCAAAGGAAAGATTACTATCTACTTGGGTCCCCAGATCCCTTATTACGTTTTCCATATTTAGGGGACCACCACCTATGTGGTAGTTTGTGGGTACTTTGTTTTTTTCCAAAGGAGATAACTATGCACTTTTTAGCATTTAGCTTGAGGCCATGATTTTGACAACAGGTATCCATCTCAGTGAGACCCTTTTGGAGGATGTCTGTGTCAGCCGGAGAGTCAACTATAGCCCCTAGTTTGCAGTCGTCTGTGAACTTGATCAGCCATAGTCCTCCTGTGCTTGCCTGTATCTCTGAGAAGTATATGCCAAACAGGAGGGGTCCTAGGACTGAGCCCTGGGGAACACCACTTGTAACCAGTCTAGAGTCGGACCTAGCTCCCGCAACTCTTCTGTCCGTGAGCCAGCTGGCAACCCATCTTGTGATGTAGGGGTTTATGTTCAGGCTGGTGAGCTTGTCTGTAATACCAGAATGGGGAATGGTGTTGACGGCCTTTGCAAGGTCTAGGTAGGCTGTGTGTACCACCTTTCCCTCATCTATAGCCTTGGTAACTGTCTCAAAGAAGTCCAGCAGGTTTAGGAGGCATGATCTGCCCTTAACAAAGCCAAACTGGGTAGGATCCAGTGTTTGGAGGTTCCCAATGTCTCTGTTAATGAGTTCCATAATGATGCGCTCCATAGCCTTGCAGACCAAGCTAGTCAGGCTTATAGGGCGATAGTTCCCGGGGTCTTTTGTGGCTCCACCTTTGTGGAGCAGAATAACTATTGCTGTGTGCCACTCTATGGGTACGTAACCTGTGGAGAGGCTGAGTTTGAACAGTGTGATTAGGTGAGGGGTTAGTTCATCTTTGAGCTCGTGTAGGATGCAGCCTGGGACACCGTCCAGTCCCACTGATGTTGTACTTTGGCTTTGGAGAGGGCTGTTTTAATCTGAGTGTCTGTGATTTCAGGGGCTCTACATTCTTCTGGTATGGTTATGGGCCCTTTTGGAGGTGAGAGGGGGTGAAGTTTGCACTGAACCTGTCTGCCAGGATGTTGGCGATATCGGTCGGTTCAGTGTATTTTGTGCCATTCTGCACTAACTCTGAGCAGATCTGAGCATTGCTACTTAGATTCTTGACATAGCTGAAGAATGCCTTGTGGTTATCTTTGGAGTCCTTGGCATTTTTTTTTTTTGAAGTTCGCCTTGGATGATTTTATGAGGGATTGTAGTTTCTTGCTGATACTGATTAGAGATATCTTCCCTTCTTGGGATTTTACTCTTTTCTGTACTAGTTTCCTCCTTCTATTGTATAGCTTGTTTATGGCAGGGGTCCACCAGACTGGTTTCCTTTTCTTGGAGGAGTGAATCTTGGTTTTGCTTGGGAAAGCACGATCCATGCATTCTTGTAGATGCCCGTAGAATGCATTAGTAAAGGATTTTGCAGCTTGGACACCGTTATCGTTTAGCATGGGGGCATTGGAACTTTCCACCTCGGTCTTAAGTAATGTGAAGTTTGCTTTTGAAAAGTTTTTCACGGTGGTTTCCCTGTCTGGGGTGGGGGTGGAATGTGGATATCCAAAGTGATTTGTTTATGGTCAGATCTAACCAGTGAGGGGTTGACCTCTGGTGTGGAACACTGGTCGCCCATGTTGGTGATGATCAGGTCCAATATGTTGTCACCTCTGGTGGGAGTGTTGACCAGCTGATCCAGGGTGTTTGAGTTTATAAATTCTAGGAAATGTTGGGCAAGGGAGTTAGTACTTGAGTAGTTCTCCCAGTTAATGTTTGGGTAATTGAAATCACCCAATATTAGGGTGTTTGGTAGGACCTTTATGTTTCCCAGTGTTTCCAGAAATGCTGAATGGGGGTCCTGGGACATGGTGGGTGATCTGTAGCAAGCTATAATTTGAAAAGCAGTTTTGCCCATTTTTAGTTACACGTGGATGATCTCTGAAGCATTGTGCTGTGCCAATAACCTGGAGGTGTGGGTATCCTTCCCACAAACAGATGCCATATGCAGACTGACTCAAATAACTCCAGCTTTACTCCGTTGCATATCGCCTACTCAGAGGCGATCTCTGCCTAACATACAAAGCTATGTCAAATCCAGAGCTATTGGACATGCTTCACTTAAAGAAATCCCAATCACTCCGAGCTACATGCTCTAGGGACCTAAACATTGTCACCACAATTAACAGAACATGCTGGAGGGACAGATTCCTGTCCCGGAGATTTCCCATACTCTGGAACAGACTACCTATCTATGTCAAACAGAGCTCCACATTAGCACTCTTCAAGAAAAATCTTGATGATTGGATGGGTAATAGGAAATTCACCCCGAGGATCACTTCTGTGGTTCTGCTTGACAGGGGCACAGGAAAATTCTTGGATGGCGAAAGCCAGGGTACCTTTTTGGCTAGGCTTGTATAGGCCCTAGGGCCAATAGCCTAGTACCTACCTATGAACCAAGCACTGACCCCTGAGGTAACTCTACAGCCACATTTTTAACTGCTCATAAAATTTCAGCAATTTTTACCCTGCATTTTCTACAATGCAGCCGGTTTTCTACCCATCTACTAATAAAGCCATTTATATTGATTTATTTCATAATACTCAATATCTCAACATGAATACTTTGGCCAGGTGCATGTGTACAGCATCCATTGTTAGGCCTAAATTTAAAGCTTCCCGGATTAATTCATAAAAACTGATCGAGTCAGATAAGCACGGACATCAATCAGTGACATAGCACTGACAGATATCCAAATCAGATATCTGTGCTCCAGATAATAATTTACATAATGTAAGTCAAACTGATATGACTACAGTTAATCACAAAAGTAGAAGTATTTCCCTTGGAAACCATTATCACAACGGCTTCTTTCCAGGTTCCAAGAACAAACCCACTTCTAAGAGTTAGACAACCAGTCACTTCTCTGCTGTATTCATCTGTGCAATCCAGGGAATCTGATGCATTCTGCTAACCATAAGTACAATTTTATACTGTAGTTTACTCTTTAAACTGTATTTTTGCTATATTGCTTTTTTAAAAAACTGTTCTTGCTGATTTGTTGCACTTTTGTCTGCTGTAGCATTGATTAGATTCAGACCTGCTGAATCTGGCTCTGTTTGTTAAAATGAGCACTAAACCATGCTATATTTTGTTGGAGACGGTCCCCCTGCACCCTTATGGCAGGAGAGTGCAGTTAGGACTCATCTGATTGAAGATTGTTGTCATAGAACTCAGTTTTGAGCTTCTTTATTGGTTAAATTGTTTAATTAAGTTTGCTCACTGTTTTAACACAGCTCCACAGAGTTAGGCGACTAGCCTCTGCTCATCCTGTACTCGTCTGTGAAATCCAAGGAATCTGCTGCATTTTAAATGTATGCTGCATGTCTAAATGTATCTGTAATTTTTCTATGTGGAGCTTTTCTCCCCGGGCTTCTGCTGAAAAAGGGCCTTTTCAGCTCAGTCAGGCACCCCCGAATAAATGTAAACTAAAATAAATAAAATAAAATTTTGCTAACCATAAGTACAATTCTATACTGTATTTTGCACTTTTAAACTGTATTTTTGCTATATTGCTGATTTTTTTAAATTGTTCTTGCTGATTTGTTGCACTTTTTGTCTGCTGTATCACAAACTAGATTCAGACCTACTGAATCTGGTTCTATTTGTTAAACTGAGCACTACACCAGGTTGTCTTTTGTTGGAGAGGTCCCCCCTGCATTACTGTGCACAGGGCTCAGTTTTGAGCTTTTTTATTGGTTAAATTGTTTAATTCAATTTGCCCAGTGTTGTTGCATAAGCCCCGCATTTGCGTGAGTTTGTGCATGTTTTAACACAGCTCCACAGAGTGAGGCGACCAGCAACTGCTCTGCTGTATTCATCTGTTTACGTGCAGCGCACCCCTGTGCATCACTGCACACTAACCTGCAGTGGGGGTAACCAGTGACTGTTATAGAAGCAAAAACTACAGTGGATAAACTTTCCCATAGTCACTCTCCATGATCTGTCTGAGAAGTCCTTAAATTGGGCTTAGCTGCTCAGAGAGAACCACAGCTGCGTTTTTGCCCCTTAAACAGTCCCAAAGCCACCAAATCTATAATAGTCTCATACTATTTACAGAACTCCTGCTAGTATAGACTCTTTACAGATGACCCCATTAGTACAGACCTCATTTAGAGCACCCAGTTAGACCACACCCCTCCACTTTCTCTCCCCACTGCAAAAATGTGATGTAACCTAGCATTACGGATGGTCAGTTTCCCCTACATTTCTCCTACCAGCCTGATTGACATGGGTATCCTGAGGCAGTGTAGCAACTGCATCATGTACACTAACAACCCTCTACTCCTAAATGATCCAAGTACAATTTGTGAGAGATGCATCTACATTAAGAATCTGGAATCCTTGCTCTCTTGCTCACAGAACAGTAACACTGAACAGGTTGTCAGCTCACATACTACACCTCCTACTCAAACCATGCACTCAACACATAGACCATCATATGCAGAGGTACTCACCAGAAACTTACCTAAACACCAGAGATGTTCCAAACACAGACAAGCTACGCCTAATACAGCACTCAATACACACAAAAACACAAGCACCTATGTCTCACAAAATAAGCCCCTAAGGCAAAGCTCATCTAAACCAAATTTTTAGTCATAGGTGATGCCATTGTGAGACACACAGATGCCCCATTCTCCAGGCTGGACAAGGGGAAGGTTACTGTCAGCTGTCTATTGGGTGCCAGGCTCCATTAGATCAGATATGCGCTCAAGTCTCTCAACAACAAGTACCATTATGATTCTGTCATAGTTGATTTTGGTGTGAATGACTTGAGATGAATGCCATTGGACTATATGAAGATAAACATGACTGAGCTCTATGAATATGTGTCCCAGGCAGGTATGTCCCTAGCCTTGAGCAGCATTCTTCCCTCACTTAAGATGATACCACAATATAAACAAAAAATGATTGACTTCATCAATTGGCTGAGTTTCTGGTGTCATTGTAAGGGGATCCAGCTCCTGTCAGCCTGGGATGACATGGTTGATAGACCATGCTGCTTTGCCACATATGGTCTTCACCTGTCACTTCTATGCTTTAGGTTACTGCCTAAGGCACTTGCCTCCCCCCATAGTGCCTTTTTTAGGAAATGTCTGAAGAACAAAATTTCCAATGTGAAAATATCACTCATGAATAAATTAAATCTTATGCTGCTAAACGCTAGGAGTTTAAATCAGAAACTGCACTCTCTGGAAGAACTCCTCTTCCTGGAGAATGTTGATGTCTGTGTAATCACAGAAACTTGGTTCAGGGCCGCAGAGAGTACCCCGACCTTTCAAGGCCACAGTGCCTTCCACACTTTCAGACTGCAAAATAAACGCATGAGAACCAAAGCAGGAGGAGGAGTATCTATCTTTATCAAAGATAAATACGCCTCTAGACTGGTTAGACAGGAAAACTCCATAAAGTTACTCCAGTTCAACTAACTGGGGTTAATCCCCCCTTCAAGTCATCATTAGCCATAAGCCTCCTTCAATGAACTAAGATACCACCCTACTTATTTGGACCTACTTGATTCAAAGACATTTCAATCAAACACTCTAGTCATGGGCGATTTTAACTATCCCTCCATTGACTGGGAAACTTATATGATTACCAACATGCTTGCACAAAGGTTCCTGGTATTTACTAACATTAATGCTGTGGAACAAATAGCATGAAACTCCACAAGGACCTCATACATTCTTGATGTGGTCCCCACCAACATGGGTGACTGTTGCACCACCACAAGTACAGGACCCACACTGGTTAACTCTGATCACAAATCACTCACATTTGAAGTACCTATAACACCTGAGCTCCTCTTAGGTGAAATTAGGCTAAGCAATTTCACCAGCGCTAACTTTACCCTTCTAAGGGATGGCGTAAATCATTTCTAAGCTCCTGTTACCATAAATGGCATACTAAGGTATATATACAAATGCCCTGTATAAACACTGACACAAGTGTATTGACACAGCTGCACCAGATAGGATCAAAACAAGATCCTCATGAAAAAGCAAGCCTCCCTGGTGTACATCTAGCATTAATACATTATGCAACAAGAGGAAGAAGTTGCTATCTAAAAATAAAAAAGAGAGGTCCCAACACAGGAACACCACCTTCCTCTGCTTGAACAAAGAAACAAGACAACTTGTAAAATCCTCTAAGGCAACTTTGAAAAAAATTTAGCAACCATAGCTAAGGATAATCGTAAGGCATGTTTTAGCTATATCCGTAACCTAAAAGGTAGGAAGCAGATGTGTGCTGAACTAGCTGTGGATGGTATCACACACACTGATCATAAAAAAATAGCTACCCTATTAGCTAACAGGTTTGGTGAAAATTTCAAACCAGCCACTGGAAGTCCAAACGAAATGTAATGGAACCACAAAAGGAAGGCACAGTCTTCAAGCAAAAAAGTTTATTCTCTTTTCACACACTCTAGCGCCTCGGCTGTAAAGCTTTCAAGGAGTACAAATATAATGCAACTTCTCTCACCCCATACATACTCACTCAATTAGTTAATTAAACAATTAATTAAATCAAATACTTCCAGTTAAGTTCTGTGTTTAAACCCTTGGGAACCAAGGTATCAAATTTCTAAGTAAAAAGTGCTTCTTTATACAGAAAATTTTTCTTTTACTGCTACAGGGTCTAAAAAATAGACCCACTTGTTCTAAAACACAACCTTGCATCAATTTAAAATTACTTGCATGAAATTCTTTAAAATGCATAGCTAAAGGACTATCACACAACTTTTTTAATGTCCCTGATATGTTCTTGAAGATGCACTTTAAACTTTCGTTTACTTTCACCTATATAAAACTTGTTACATGAACATTTCAAAAAATACACAATCCCTTCTGTATTGCAAGTATAACAATAATTTGGAAAACCTATGAATTAATATTAGGAATGTTCTTTACAACATGAAAACAAATAGAACATTTCCCACAGCTAAAAGTGCCATATCTTAAAATAACCTGTCTATGTATTCATACTGCACTCATTTGAAATTTGCTGTGCACTATTATATCAAAAATACTATGACCCTTTTTATAAGAAATCAAAAGTTTGTTTGCTAAACATTGTTCTAAAATACCATCTTTGAACAACATAGGCCAATAGTAATGTAACATATGCACAATCTGTTGTCATTGTAAATAGTCACAAAGTAAATCATCTTACCAGTGTGGTTGGCACTATTATTTCCTACATCTCCCCTACCTCTTCTTTTGTCAAAATCTATCGACTCTATAAATGGAAGTCCCTCATTATGTGTATTTGCTGAGTTTCTTCTTCTGCTTAGATATTCACTTTTATAATGCGTAGTTATAACCCCATTTAAAGCTTCTAGCACTTCTGTGTTTTCATATCCTCTGTGTAAACATTTTAACTAAATCTTGCATTTCTGCTTCAAAATCTTTATCTACATTACACAACTTACTTATTCTCAGAATCTCAGTGTATGGTAAAGATGAAATCAAGTGGAAGGTGACAGCTGGAACCATGTAGGATATGTGAACCCCCCCTTGAACTTTCCTACCAATGAATCCTATTTGTTCACCCCACAATTCCAAATCTAAAAAATTAACTCTCTCACCTAACTGCAAGCCACTAAACTTAAGACCAAACTGGTTATTATGTAACTGTTCAATAAAAATTTTTACCTGGTCATTACCTCCCCTACAAACAAAAATCAAATCATATATGTATCTAAATACCTAATGACATGTTTTTTAAAGAAAGAAAGCCGAAACGTACTCTAAATTTCAAAAAAAGCCATCATTAGGTTGGCATACATGGAGGCAAAGGATGGCCCCATAGCCGTACCTTGTAGCTGATGAAAAATGTATTGGTTAAAAATAAAATAATTATTTTCTAAACAGAACTTAACAAGCTCCAATACATAACTAGATAAAGAAGTGTCTCATAAAAATACTTCAGGGCCTTCATCCCATGAACATGTAAAATGTTTGTGTAAAGACTCTGGACATCTATTACCACCCAATACATACCTTGTTCCCAACTTAAATCTGCAAATTTTTCAATAAAATCTTGTGTATCTCTGATATATGATACTGTTTTTTCAACATAGGGAAGTAAATACTCATGTAAATAATACCTACATTATGTAAAAAATACTTTCTAGCTGAGACAATCGACCTGCCTTGTAAGTTCTCCAGGCTCTTATGTATTTTAGGTAAGCAGTAAAAAACTGCTAATTCACAGCCCCACGGAGAAAATTTCCTTTCAATGTCATTTTGAGAAAAATAGCCTAATCTATAACCTTTATGAAGTAGTGCCTCATAGTCAAAAAATAGCTTGCTTACACATCCTAACATCAACTCTATTATACACTTTTGTATCATTCAAAAGATCATAGCACACTTTCACATACTGGTTACAATTCAAAATGACTAGCTTATTGCCTTTATCTGCCAGATTTAGTACTACTTGAGTATTGCTGCCCAAACATTTTAAGGCCTGCCATTGTTCTATAGACAGGTTAAAGTTAACATTCATATTGCCTTTACAACAATTATATAAACATTCAATAGAAAAATTACATACTGCAGAAAACTGTTGAATAGTTTGATTATGAAAATGGGGTACAAATCGGCTTTTGCTTAAAACACTGGAAGTATTCAATAAACAAGAAGAATTCTCTAAAACCTCCCCACCCCCAAACATTTCAGAATTACAGGAATAAAAACCATCATCAGAACTTTCAGCACACAAATCCTCTGCTGGCTCATTTGTATCAAAAAAGCATATTAAATGCAATTTTCTAACTAACCAAAACACTTTACTTTTTAAGTTATGAGGCGAGGCAGGACTGTTGGAACATATTTTAATCCAAGATTTAAAATGGATTCTAACACTTCTGTTATAACTGCACCAGAAAGATTTACAACATTAGAATCAGTAACATAAAAACCGTTACTGCCATCTACCTTTTCTGTACTGCTGTTTATTATGTCCTTCATTATATTGTTGCTGTCCATAATTGGTTCTACTTCTTTTTCTTTCATTCCAAAAGCTCCCAGTCCTGTTGTTGAAATTACAAAATCTCTCTTGGTAAACCATAGGGTCATGTGCTGGAGGCAAAGGGGGATATTCACTTTCCTCTTTTGTAGAGCTCAGATCTCCTGAAGAAGCAAATAAAACCGTTAATGGTTTCTTCCTGGTTCCATTGTTACTATCTGACCGCTCATGTGCTTTAAATTTCCAGAGGAACGCCATCCCATTACTGTAATCTCTCAAGTCCCTCCGGAGCTTTCCCTTCTTGTTATCCACCAAGTCTTTGTATGACTTAAGTTGATTACTGATTTCAGACAGCAAATAATCCATCTTTGCTGTAGCCAGTCTATCAGATAAATCAGAACAGACAGAATGAATGTCATCTTTTAGTTTCCGTTGTTTGCAGATATCTCTACTCTATTATACAGACCCATTCTGAGGCACATTTACGGGCTGCAACAACCCATCTCTCAATAAATACCTGATCTTCTTCCACTTCCATATCAAATGGGGTACTAGGGCTTTTGAAGGCACGAAGCCCTCTTGGTGTAATATTCAGTTCCTGTTGAGACTCAGGATGTTAACGTGAGTATTAGTCTCAACAAAAATCAAATGTTCCAATTTTTTACACATTTCTTGTACCTCATTAGTCAAATTACCTGCTATGTTAGCCCCAACAGATAGGAAAGGATTCTCCATGCGACGATTTCTCTTATCCATATGTTTGTCCCAAAGCTTATCCACTGCAGGTGTTCTGTCCTCTATATGAAATACATATTGCTCCATGGAACTTTGGGAAGAATCTGCAGTTTCTTCCCTGAAAATCCTGGGCACATTAGTTGAAGGATCTGTAGCCATCACAAAGAAAAACCAAACAGCCACTGCAAGTCCAAATGAAATGTAATGGAACCACAAAAGGAAGGCACAGTCTTCAAGCAAAAAAGTTTACTCTCTTTTCACACACACTAGCGCCTCGGCTGTTAAGCCTTCAAGGAGTACAAATATAATGCAACTTCTCTCACCCCATGTATACTCACCCCATGTATACTCACTCAATCAGTCAATTAAACAACTAATTAAATCAAATACTTCCAGTTAAGTTCTGTGTTAAACCCTCGGGAACCAATGTATCAAATTTCAAAATAAAAGTGCTTCTTTATACAACATTTTTTCCTTTACTGCTACAGGGTCTAAAATAGACTCACTTGTTCTAAAACACAACCTTGCAACAGTAAAATTACTTGCATGAAATTTTTAAAATGCATAGCTAAAGGACTATCACAGTTTACCTTTTTAATGACCCTTATATGTTCTTGAAGACGCACTTTAAACTTTCGTTTACTTTCACCTACATAAAACTTGTTACATGGACATTTCAGAATATACACAATTCCTTCTGTATTGCAAGTATAACATCCATTTGGAAAAAAATTACAGAATTAGTAGTAGGAAAGTTATTTACAACATGAAAACAAATAAAACATTTCCCACAGCTAAAAGTGCATATCTTAAATAATCTATGTAGTCTATGGTAATAATTTCACCCCCCTGTCCCCTCCAAACATTCCACAAGGCAAATCCAAGACTGCAAATTAGGTGCAATCACTGAATCCTAAAACAATGTCAATATACTCAACAGGTACTTATACAAACCAGTGATCGGTGCTAAAGCCATGGACTCAAACTCAGTACAAAAAAATGTATTATCATTCCCTTCGGTAAAAACGATATCCTTGCAGACTATCATACAAATAATAATACTCTAACTAACAACTCAGTAGTGAGAGATTTGGGAACGCAAGTTGAGTGTAACCAAAACTTTGACCACTATGTGTCTACTGTGGTAAGGAAGGCATTCTACATTGCACACCTCATTAGCAAAGGCATTGCCTCAAGCGTGAAAGAGGTCATAACATCCCTGTACTCGACCCTCATCAGGCCAATAATTGAGTACAATTTTCCCTTTGGTATGTAACTTACCAGGTACTGGCAGCAACTTGACAGACTGCAGAGATTTCTAACCAAGAAAATTCAGGGTCTCCAGCACATATCCTGCATTGACATATTGAAGTCACTGTCACTGTACTCGATAGCATACAAACTACTTACAGGAGACTTGAGACTTGTGCCTGGCCTGCAGAGCAATCTTGGATCAAAACATGCTGGACATGCTCCACATCCGCAAGTCAAATGGGACAAGGGTCACCCACTCCAGAGACCTTAACCTGGCCTGTGACATAAATAGGACCTGCTGGAGAGACAGATATGGGAATAGGCTACCAATTCACATCAAACAAAGAGCCTCTATGACTCTATTTAAACATAACCTGGATGACTGGATGGGAAACCATAAATTCCTGCCAGGGATTTCATTTATGACCATCCTAGATATGGGCAGTCGTCGTTAACTAAGATCTTGAGTTTAGGTAAGATCCTTTATATTGGGTTTCTCTAGTATTATATTGGGTGCACATGGTTAGGCTTATAAAGACCTTTGGGTTAATAGCCTAACTAATCTATGAAGCTATGAAGAGATTTTTGAATAAAAACTGCAAATAGGGTACAATGTGCTTTATAATGTTAGTAAGAAAAACAATTTAGTCCATCTGAACCTGTCATGATAGGAGTTTTAATTGTTTTATTGACCATTTATTTTACTTTTCCTGATATTATAGGACATGGGTGTAGATGATTTGTTAACAACTACCTCCACCATGACAGAATCCTGTAAAGGCTTACATAAATATATTTACTAAAAGATCAGATTCAGTTATTAGCCGTCACTAAGAATCACACTGATGCATGACAGATTATCTTTTCTATAACTCTTAACTTATGACATCCAAGTGATGCCTCCAGGTGCATCTGTAGTTAACTCCTATTGATGCTTCTAGGCATCAAATATTGCATGTTCATATTTGCATAAATAATTCCAAAACCATGCTATGTACAAGATTTTAAAAGGTTTCATCTTAAAGCTTACACAATGGCAAACTCAACTGCATTATATATGACCTCTGTCTAGTGCAGGTAAATAGATATTAATTGCCATTTTTATGATATTAATTTATATAGATATAGTTTTCACATTTTTCTAAATATCTTAACAACCAAGTAACACAGAACTGCATAGCCTCATATGAATGCTTAGCAAACAGCATGTGAACAGCTGAATCGACAGAAACTGCACTAGTAACCAAAAAACAGCCGGGCAGCAACAGCAGTAGTCCAATGAAGGTCTATCCCTCAGCAGGTACCAGGATAACAGGAAACACACAGCTCCCAACAATACAAATTGAATAAAACTGTATTGGATTGAAGCGCTTTTTGTTTCAGTGGGAGTAGCATGAATGCTCTCAACTAGATGAATAAAATGCTGTTGACAGTATGTGTGTAACTTGAGTGGTTGCTGAGATATTGTAAGTTGTTTACAAAATAGTACAAATATAACAGTTACTGTGTTTACTGTGACTTATAAAATTCAGTTTAAGACCTACAACCTAAGGAATACTACCACTATAAAAATAGTTTGTGCTGAAGAGTGTGCCGTTTATACTTCTTTCATAACCACTATGGTTCCAGAGATATGAACATTTGTTTGATATGTGAGGACACAATTTGATTCTGTCAAAAGGCTTAGGCTCCACCCACTCAAAGTTACAGTGCAAATTTGCTGAGCTCCATTGGAGTGAATGAGTTAAAGCATTTAAATAAGGTTTCCAATATTATGTATTCTACCAGCTTATGCTCAGATTTCTTTCTTGCAGTCTTCATCAGTTTATGAAAGTGTACTCTAACATTCTGATATCTTATTTTATTTGACAAACTAGGACACCTCTTATAGGTCTGCCAACAATATATTTTTCTCTTTTTTTTATTTCTTCATCCCCCATAAACAATTAGATCCACATTGTCTCTGAACTATAATGGAACAGATTTTCTCTGTGAATAAATTAATAAATTTATAAAAAATATTTTAACATTCTATCATCTTCCTCTTCATCATAATCTCCTTAGATGTTCAGATCCATGTAGCCCTAGCTGAATTTCACAACCACTTACAGTTATGTCTTCCTTTACATGAACTAAATCCAACATTTTACATTTTCTAGTAGTTCTCTTCTGTAAATAACCATGTTCCATACTAAGTTCAACCAGCAAGCCTATAGCACTATTCAAGGCTTATGTTCTCAGCTAATCTGTCTGTGGGTCATTAAGATCACCAGCTATTACCTCAAATCCACTCAGTAAGAAATTAGTCAAAACTGCACTGAAATATTCTATTTTAGCCTTTAATTGGTTAGGTGGTCTGTAAAATAATACCATATTCCATTCTGCTTTATTCTCACTATCTTTAATTATGTCATGATCATTACTCCTAAGTGCTGAACATTGTAATGAACTGACATATACTGGGACTCCTCCTCCTTTACTAATCCTTCTATAATTGTGATAACCATTATGTCCTAGAAGTAATATTGTTTTTGTTTCCATTATTAATAAGATATAATCCTCTCCTGCTACCCTGAATGTCCATATACCTATTGTTTAGACTCCTTACATTACTCATAAAACATTTAAAACTCTTTCTATCCCAATTCATGTTTAATGTAGCAGTTATTTAAAAAAAATAATCCCCTTAGATACTGTATTTAAGAGAAATCTATTCCAAGAAATGTACCTTTAATTATTCACTTTCCATGTGAATTTCTTGGAATCCACTTCTCAAACTGGTTATCATCTATGACCCCAGTTATGATTCATGACTCAGTTATAATCTTCTATGTATCTCGCCCACAAGACATCCATTAGAGGAACTATTTAAAATACTCATGGGATAGCCAGACTTCTTCAGATCTTTATAATGGAAATAATTATCATATATAAAAGATAATACCACTGGCCTGTACAAGCGTTTATCATGTATAGCTGTCCATTCTACACTACAATACATTCTTGTCCATCTTTACAAAGGCTGAGTTCTTGTGAGTCAGTTTTATTAGTGTCTTTCATTTGTTTCAGTTAGGACACTGCATGTTCTTCCTCCTTAGTAAAGCAAGCATATTGTGGGCACCTTCAAAACTGTATATACATACGTCTTGTTCATACAGTAATAAAAAACAGAAAGCCTATGTTGTTCAGGTGGGTGCCACAGCTCACTATTCTCTCACTATTCTCTCTCTATATACTGATGGATGTGAAGCCACTGTTTTCCTTATACTGGGATATATAAAAATAAACTGAATGATTACATAATACATGTACCAGGAGTGAACGACTGGATGAGTGATCACAAATTTTCACTGAGGATATGTGGAGAAAGGCTGCTTAATGGGGACATTGTTATTCTCCCATCAGTACTGGATGATATGGCTGAGCTTCTCAATGGTCTCACTGGATGTAAGGTTAGTAAGTACCTTAGAAGGAAAAACCTACCTGTGCTGCTTATAGTTATGCAAAAAACAGAATGAGACTAGCAAAAAAAAGCACACAATAAAACTGCAAACAAATTTTAAATGGAAAACGAGAAAGCACTGCTTTATGGAAAAAGAGAAAGACAAAAATAAGGGAGTACACCTGCAAGTTAGCAATCACAGATAAAGAAAAAAAGTCTGCTGGAGATCATGTAGTGTCAAAAGAGACAGTACAGACAACCATCAGTACAAATGCATGTAAGCAAAGTGGTCTGTTTTTTTAACCATTTCTCTTTTCTGTAACTATAATCCATTAGTAATCAAAAAAATTAAAAAAACAAATAATATTAAAGTATCTGACAATGATTATTTAAAAAAACTAGCATGCTGGAAGAGAACAGTTACTCCAGCTGGGGACCTCAGAATTGAATTGAGATAATACTGAGTATCTGAGACAATGAAATTACTAAAGAATAGCTGGAATACAAGTGTGATGTTATAAGGAGATATGAGGAATTTCCTAACATATTTTACTTAATTCAATTACTGAATTTGGTAACTGGCTAGGCTCAATGTGATACATAAGCAAGAATGACAGGTCCAGTACTGATGGGAGAATAACAATGTCCCCATTAAGCAGACTTTCTCCACATATCCAGAACAAAATGTGCATTAGATTGTTCCAATAAATAAGTGAAAAGATAACACCCAGTCACAAAAGGTGTAGTGTGATTAAACTCATCAGTATTAACCCATATATAAAATAAATAGTCATTAACGTACTACACTGAATTTTTGAAAGCAAAATGAGACATCTGTTATAGCTATTGATTAGTGTGGGACCTTCAAAGCAAAAGGGTTTTGTGTTCAAATATTACTCCTTTAACAACAAGAAACAAAGGAAGTCAGAGAAGTATATATAACCAGAGGCTATGACAAGTAAAGTCATGAATAAGAGAAGGATAAAAATATGAAATATGTTAGAGACATTTTTTAAATACTGGAGGAAAGTATAACAGAGAATCCAGGAAAAATAAGTAAATGGAATTACAGAAGAGAATAAAAGTGAAGAATTTTGGTATATCTCTTATACAAAGGTTCTAAACCCTAATAAAACTGGCAAATTAACTTTAATTTTCTCAAATTAACTTTAATTTTCTCTTGGAGATCCTTGCACCTGGCAAACCATACAGAAAAAAGAGTCAATAAAGGGCTCCTTATTGAAATGCTAGGACTTGCAAAGCCAAGTCCCTGGAAAAAAAGTGAACCTGCTATATTCAGCGCAGAGCTACATCCACCCAGAATCTTTTGTTCAAGACTCTGAGAGGGGTGAGATACGAGCTCTTCATCAAAAAGGAAGAAAGAAAAACTTTTGATTTAAATTCTACTTAAATATTTTAAGTTGCACTTATAATTAATTACCTGTGTGGTATTACATTTTGTGTCTCTGCTTTTTGTCCATTTATCTGCTTACAATGTTTTAGTTTGTTCTGGGACCTTATTCTTGTAGCTTCATTTGTACTTGTGTGAAAATTGTGTATTAACTGCAAGATCTTAGCATTGTTTATACATTATACTGCACTTCTATTTCCATAAGTAGAATTAAATGTAAAAGGTTGCTTTTTTTTGTATGTTGAATCCGGTCTCGACAACTTTGTAGCTTCTTTTATAGTTCTGGCAGAACTGTGATCTCCTGCTGGATTTGAGCCTCATTTGGTCATTTATTAAAGAGTTACTGGTAAATTTCTGCATAGTCTGGGGCCTTGGTGGTAGGATTGCAGTAGTGGCAGTACTGTAAATTCTCCTCCAAGATTTGTGCTTTATTACATTATATAGCTGTATAAACCTGCTTAAATTTGCATTACAGTAACTTTCTGTTTACCTTACTAGTATTTTTCCCGTTCTGAGAAATTAAGCTAAATGTTTCTGAAATTCTAACCACAACACTTGTGATCCAGTACTGGCTTCAACTGATTGGATCCCTCTCTAGCAAATCTGCTATATTTAGCAGAGAACTACACCCACTCAGAGTCTTTTGTTCAAGACTCTGAGAGATGTGAGATTCAAGCTTTTCATCAAAGGGGAAGAAAAAGGCCTTTTATTTAAATTCTGCTTAAATATTTTAAGTTACACTTACAGTGTTCTGTGTAGTGTCTCTGGCTTTTCACCCTTGGTAATCTGACTTCCAAAGTCCCTCATTCCCTCTTCCACTGTCTGTTTTGTAATCTGTTTCAGTACTTTAGCACCCGCTATTTTCAGTATATACATAATACTAAATGCCCACCCAGCAAACCAATATTGCATTTGAGTAAACCTCCCTTATTGCAAATTGTCTCCTGCTTATTTTCCCAGAGCTCCCATCTGCTTGGTACCCCTGCCACACTTTAAGTGGATCCTGAGTTAATCTTGCTCCATCATTAGCAGATAAAATATTAATTTATTGTTTTGCACTTCAGTTAACTGTTTAAAATGCTACTGCTTTATTTTTGCTTCATTTGTTGATTTTTGCCTTTAAACCATTCTAAAGGTCCCTAAAACTTGCAATTGCTTTGTCAAGGTAGCTTTACTTTTGTTGTAACATTACACTCACATGAAATCTTTCCTGGTGTTATTACATTGAAATGTTAGCAACACCATGTATAGACACAAACATTAAGAAAGTAAATTTTATCTATAAAACTTCCTTTAAAACTGAAACCTGTAACTTAGTGTGGCTAAAATCAGGCCACTGTACAGAGACAAGCTTAGAGCAGCTAGCTTGTACATCAAAAACACTACTATGCAATCTTACCATAATCTAACCTAGTGTAGTGTCAAACCACACAGACTTCCCAAGAAGACCTCTGTATAACCAAGTCCACCAAAATACAGGTGCAAACAACATGGATATGCAATTCCCAAATGTCTCCATAGCCAGCTTGGCACATGTGGGCATCCTGAGATAATGTAACAACTGTCTCATGTTCACAGACAAACATTAGGAGTTCATAGGTAAGTACTCAGCTAGCTGCTCTTGTGGGCCATTTTAAGCCTAGCCTAGTTCCATTTAATCCTTAAAACAAATCCTTAAAACAAACATAGAATGCAGGAGATGTACATACATAATTTCACTGAAAGCAAAATCTCCCTTGCAAAGAATGTTTTCAAGAACACACACACTACATTCAACATATCACACACCTAGACCAACCTATGTTGAGGAACTAAAAAGCAATCATTCCAAAACCTCAAATACCTCCTAAACTTACAAATGGTAGCACCTATTCTCAGCAATCTCTAAAACACTCATCAAAAGCAACACCAAACATCACATATTCCTAAACTGAGTATAGCCCTAACAGCAAAGCCCATAAGGAAAGCCAACACATTACCCAGGACTGTTGACATAGGGGACTCCATTGTATGACACACAGATGTCCAACACACCAGACTGAACAAGGAGAAGCTAACAGTTGCTTAGCTAGAGCCAGAATCCACCACGTTATGCACATACTCAAGTAATTCCACCACAGGTACCAGTATAATCATAGTCCATGTGGGTGTTAATGGCCGACACGTAGTTTCTTAGACTATATGAAGAGAGACATTGTTGAACTCTCTGAATATGTGTATCAAGCAGGTATGTGCCTTACATTGAATAGCATTCTACTTCACCACAAATGATGCCATTGTATGAACAAAAGACGATTGACTTTCACAATGCCTTTCTAGGAGGAAATCAATATTTATCATAATGGCAGGACATGGTTAACAGCCACTTTGCTTTGCAAAGGATGGTGTGCACCTCTCTCCCCTAGGCTTTCAATCATTGCCTAAAACTTTATTCACCCCTTAGAGCCTTTTCTAGACAATGTCAAACTTACCAAAATAGCAAATAAAACCCAAACAAACCTAAATATGTCACTGCTCAATACTAGGGGCAGAAATAAAAAACCCAACACCTACAACCTTTTCTCACTCTGGAGAATATAGGCATCTGTGCCATTAGTGAGATAGGGTTTAAATTTGCAGAAAGTACTCCAGCAGTGCAAGACTAAAACACCTTCCACACATTTAGGTCATCAGCTGCCCATACAGGAACAAAAGGTGAAGTAAACTCAATCTATATTAGCAACAAGCACAACTCTTACATTTATTACACAGGATGATGTCCTGGAATATATTCACATGCAGATAAACAAGAACAAAGTCCAGTACCATATCAGGAGTTTACCCCATGTCCCTAAAAAACCTCCTAGACCAACAGGAGACACTCACCATTAAACCTAATGCCCTATGTTAAGCACTCCTCTACAGATTGGGAAATATACACTGCCTCATACCTGCAGGTACAACCATTTCTGGACTTCATTAACACAAATACCATTGACTAGAGACTGCGCACACCCAGCACAGGTTCACACATACTGTACCTAGTACTCACCAATATGGGGGAGTGCTGAACCCTCCTCCCCACATCTCACACAGTGTCACATCTTCTTTGATGAGCTTGGACCACAAATCTGTCCCCTTTAAAATAAAAATTAATTCGTTAACCTCAGCAAACCCTCTAACAGATAGGAACTATTCCAAAGCAAACTACACTCTATTAAGCGATAGTTTATCAAAATTCAGTGCCCTTCTCATCTCAGGTTCACAGCAATCTATGAGGAATTGTTCACAGAGACCATGAACAACCAAGTAAATGGCTGTATAGAGGCTGCTGTACCAACTAGCAGTAGGCCCAAAACAAACTCTAAAAACAAATTACACTGGTGGAATCCTAACCTTAATAGGGTATATAACAAATGGAAATAAAGTCATGGTTAACATCAGGAGAACAACTCCCATAATGATAGGTTCTCTCCATTTAAACTAAACAGGAAACTAAGAGGACTAATTAAGTCCAACAAGGCCAATTATGAGGTCAAGATAACCTCACAGCCTAAAGACAGCAATAAGGCCTTCTTCTGCTATGTCTAAAATTTCAAAGGCAGCCCACATCCGTATGCTAAACTGGTGGTCAATGGTGCCACCTTCACTGAACACAGTGACACAGCAAATTTGCTGGCTGACAAATTTAGCTCAAACTTCACCCCTCCACTCCCCATGCCTCACTCCATAAAATACCTACTGGCATAACCTCCCCAACTATTAACGATGAGCAGATCCTGGTGGCACTCACTAAGGCCAAAATACAGCCTCAATGGGCTCCAACAATATTTCAGGATGCCTTTAAATAGCTGGAAATATGACCTATCAGAACCACTTGAGTCACTACTAAACAGACCTCCCAACCGTCCCAAATTACTCGGTTTTTACCGAGTTTTGGGGTCTTAATGAAGGGGTGCCACGATTCCCGAGTGGCACCCCTTCATTTCCGATTTCTTTGCTTTTATTTTTTTATTTTTTAATTTTCGCTGTCGGAGCTGACGTCATCACGTGCCAGCTGGCGTCAGCACTACCAGCCAGTCGGAACTGAGCTCAAGGAGCTCACGTCATCATTTCCGGCTGGCTGCAGTAGTAGCTGCCGAAGAACCAGGCGGGAAGTGTTTAAAAGTAACTGTTGCTGCCAGAAGAATTGCTGGCTTTGCTTAGGCTGCCTAGCTAAAATGACTTTGGTGCTGCTGTCAAGCCAAGAGAAGGGCTTTGCTTTGGTGCTGCTGCACTTCACTTAATGGATCTTCTGCTGCTGTTTTGGAAATGGCTTGGTTGGATATTGGATAAGGTAAGGAACAAATGTGATTGTGTGTGCGTGTGTGCATTATGAGCTTCAGCCTGTCAGTTAAGGTAACGGGCGGTAACTTCAAATGCAGCAGCTGCTGCTTGCAAACATATTTTGTGTGTGTGTGTGTGCGCGCGCCCGTATACTCACACACACACAGTTTTCCCGTGACAACAGTTAGTGCAGATCTTATTTTAATAATATTACCTATTTTACTATTTTAATAATAGTACCTGTGCGCACTGTTTTATGGAGGCATGTTCAGCTATGTTATGTTTTGTTTGTCATGGGTTTGTCTGCTAAGACTCCATTTTGTAAAGATCTCTGTACATTTAACACAATTAGGCAAGCTAGGTCCTATGCAACCATTTCACCATACGTTGTGTCTTTTTATATTATGAGCATTTTATAACAAAGTTTCTGGAGTAGTCCCCTTTCATATATTAACGGTTTCCCTTTATTTGTGGTTATTGATGAAATGATTGATTAGAAAATAGAGAAAAGTATTATAGCAAGCCCAGAAAGGAGGAAGTACACTTTACAGCATCTTTCACTTGTCTCATGGCTAGTAAGGTGAAACAAGTTATTTCTAACACAAAGGTTACCCTTGTATGTTGTTTGAGCACCATAACTGCAGTTTTCTGAAGTGTGAAAACTCAAATGTAATTACAGGAAGTATATACCAACTTAAAATTTACTGAACCTTGGATTAGTGGGAGTGACAAGCAACAATTTGCTAGCAGTGCCTTTACTTTTAATAGTGTGGTAACTTAAGTAGTATTTGTATGTTTATGTTGCTCTCAAATTTCTGTGTCATTGTATTGTGTATCTTTGGATCAGGTAGTATGGAACAGTATGATGTTATTTGGAATCGGTATTGTTTGGTTAACCTTCCTGTCCCGTACAGTGGATAGCCACATTTTAATGAATAACTGGGTATTTTGACAGTGAGGCATTGCGTTTTTCATGGGCTATGTATAGATAAGCCAGGAGATATTAATTTAAGCAAAGGTGTATTAGGCAGGTGCCGTCAGCATTGTACCAGAAGCATTCTTTGTGTGGTTAATGTTAGCAGACAAGTTGTCTGTTTAAAGCTTTTTGCTGTGCATTCCGTGTCAGTATTTGAAAAAGGTAATCCTAGTTTTTCCCCTTTTTCATGCGAGGTCTACATAGGTTTGGGTAGTAATGATCCCTTGAATAATGATCATTTTAAAGGTCGTTGAACACTGTTCAGGATGGAGGTGTGCATTTTATCTGTGTGTGCGTGTGTGTAAATGCCCCGTTATAATACACCTGGTGGCTAGAGGTACTCAGGCTCAAACCCTGTACCCTGGGTATAGGGTAAAAAGAGCCTAATGTCCCTAGCCACCTTGTTTTTGTTCTGTTCCCCAAACTCTGTGGTTTCAGGATGCTTGTGACAAATCACTGATGAATTTATTAAATAATGACAGGCATTTAAATTTCAGACTTCATATTCTTCAGAAAATAAATGGTAACAAAAACCTTTTATTCTAGCAATTTTATAAGTTTATAAGATCAGTATTTGAATTTGTACCTAATTTGGGGCTGTATTCTCCCATTGTTGGCTTTGTCCAGGTTTTTGTGCTAAGAGGTTGAGAACTATAGTAAGAAGTGAGAAATGAATTCACTAAATGATAGCCATTTAAGTTTCAGTCTTCCTATCTTTTGGGAAACAAGCTGCTGATTTGGCATAGTGGTATGTTGCTCTGATTGTAGTGCACAGAGTCCTGTGTTAAGACTTGCCAGTGAAATACATGGCAGTAACACATTTTATTCTAGCAACTTTCCAAAATTAAATAAGCAATGCTTAAAATGTGCCCCTGGTTTTGGCCTTCTGCACCCCAAAAACATAACTTGAAAATAAGAGCTGTGCAAGATACCTATGCCTTAAATTACTGTCATTTTATTTTTATGTATATTGTGTGTGTAAGTAGAGTTTTATGATGGAAATGTTCTGAATTGGGCAGTTTTTTTATTACTGGTTCATGCATTTTGTTTCATTGCCTACTGAAAAATGTTCAAACAAATTAAAAATGTGCTCTAACAAGTGTGCTGTATTATACAAGGAATATAATTTACTAAAGCCATGTATGTTTCTTGTTTTGTGTGCAAGGGGCCAGTGATTTGAAAGCAACCCAAAAGGTAATCTTTATCCACCACTGGCCAGATGTATTTTCTTTGGATGTGGTGCATGTTTCAATGCTATTTTAATGAATGTGAGTTTCAAGGGTAGAAGTTTTAATGCCAAATCTATTGTCATTGTGAGACAGTTTAACAGGTGTCTATTGGTGTTTGTCCATTGTGCTGTAAAGTGTAAAAATTAAAACCCAAATAATCATTGTAGAAGCAAAGCAGTATGCACACATTAGTGTTTATGGTGAATAGGGCAAAATAGCCAGGTAAAGGGATATTGGAAATGGCTGGGGTGACTCTGGTGCCATATTTTGTTTGCCTGTTCTTCAATTTGCACGAAAGTTGGTATCCCACAATTCCACTGGAGTGGGCGGGGTTACATAATTATGTATGCAAATTTTATGTTAAACAGCGTACAGATTTGTACCTATTTTTCATGGGCCTTGTCCAGATTTTTGATGTTTCAAGGTTGAGAGGTATGCTACTAAATAGCAGAAAACACAACCACCTGAGTTGCTTTTCAACTATACCCTCAACCAGACTTTGCACCATGAGAATGGAGGACTGCAACAGTTATCACACTTCACAAGGGTGGACCATAAACTAACCCTGGAAACTACAGACCTATTAGTCTGACTACTACAATATGTAAAGCCATGGAGTGAATTATCTTGGAAATAATCAACAATGACGTGGGCAAACTTCAGACACTGAACCCAACCCACTCTGGCTTTGTCAAGGGAAGATCATGTCTACTAAACCTGGTGGACTTCTTTGAGAAGGTCACTACGGTAATGGATGAGGAGAACATGGTGCATACTGCCTACCAAGACCTAGGTATTTGATACAATAGTATCGTTGGCAAACTCACCACATTGGGCATAAATCCCTACATAACTCGCTGAATTGCCAGATGGCTCACAGAGACTCAGGAAGTCATGATTGGTGATACCACAACCACTAAGAGACACGTCACCAGCGGGCAACCTCAGGGCTCCTTGCTGGGACCACTCCTATTTGGCATCTACTTCTCGGAGATAAAGGCTAATGTCAAGGGCCTGTAGCTGATGACGTGAACTGCTGACTGCAAATTTGAAGATATCACAGATTCCCCCTATGACACACATATCTTACAAGAGGGCCTAACACACAGGCAAATGGTGCCAAGAAATGCATTATAGTGCCTTTTCAGGAAAACTGCTACCAAGGCTAATTACTCCATCGATACAACACCTCTAAGAGTTGACCCAATAGTCAGGGACTTGGGAACATATATAGACAGTAATCTGGTCTTTGACCAACATGTGGCCAAGGTAGTAAAAAAATCACTGTATGTCTCCTACCGTACAAGTAAGGGCATGGCATCCAGGTCCAAGGAAGTCATAGTGTCACTTTAGTTTGCCCTTATCAGACTCATCATTGAATACACTGCTCCCTTTGGCATGAACCTGATCAAACATATGCAACAGTTGGAACACCCACAAAATGTTCCTTTCCAGGAGAAGCCAGGGTATAGTCACATTGTCCTATACAGATCATCTTAAAATCCTATCTCTGTACTCTGTTTCTAACAGGTTACTGATAGGCAATTTATGCCTAGCATACATGGAATCCTTGGATCCAGCTCTGATGGACCACTTGCGCATCAGCAAAGTGAACAACATCAAAACCACTTGATCCAAGGATTTAAATTTTGTTTGTAACATAAATAACACGTTTGTGAGACAGATATGTGTCTCAGAGGATCCCATGATCTGGAACAGGCTCCTCATCCATGTGAAGCAGAGTCCATCCATCCCTAAGCTTATTTAAGTGTAACCTTGACCAATGGATGGGAAATCAGAATTTCATCCAGGGCCTGGCCATCATGTCTCTGATAGACAAAGGAAGACAGTAATGCCCAAACTAACTTACTCCTATCCCCCCAGCATAACCTCTGGAAGCCTCCTAACATATCCCCTCCTAATGAATGCCAAGGATAAATAGGGGCACAACAGGTTCAGATTGCACATATAGGCTTATAAAGACCCTAATGGCTGTTAGCCTAGTATATAACTATGAACCTATTTCAAAAATTATTCTTCACCTTCAAACTTATTTTTTGCAGGAGGGCAAGCTCTTGAGGGAAGACTTGTGAGAAGCAATGAGAATATCACATACTGGTAAAGAAAGATCATTCTGCCTGGCAATCAAGGGAATTGGAGTAGCCAAGCCATTAGCTTCAGGCTGTTCAGGTTGGGATGAATCAGGTTCTGTGGGTTTGAAATTTACTCCGGGACTGGATGGAGAATCCATGGTCGATCTAGTAGGTGAGGCCAAAGGAATGAGAACCAAATCTGTTGGGGCCAATATGGTGCTATGAGGATTACTTTGCTCTTCAACTGCCGGGCTTTCTTCAGAAACTGGGGAATGACAGGAAAGGGTGGAAATGCGTAGAGAAGACCTGAGGGCCAATCGTGGACTAGAGTGTCCCTGGGTGACTGTCCCGGAGGGGGAATCAGGGCGAAGTAGTTGCTGCATTTGTAGTTGGTAGGGGATGCAAAGAGGTCGCAGCAAGGACGGAGATCTTCCACCACTATCAAGGGATTAAGGGACCACTCATGAGGTTGAAGAATGCACCTGCTGAGTCTGTCTGCTAGCACGTTGGAACTCCTGGGAATGTGCGTTGCTAGAAGAAAACGGTTGGTAGCCATCGCCCACTGCCATATCCTCATGGCCTCTCGACAAAGGGGGTAAAATTTGGTTCCACCTTGCTTGTTGATGTACCAGACCACCGCCATGTTGTCTGACTGAATCGCAATTGTCCCAGACGGCAGCAGGGGAAGTAATGCTTGCAACGCCAGAAGCACCGCCCTCAGCTCTATAACATTTATATGCAGATGGGCTTCCAGTTGGGACTATGTGCCTTGGACTGTCTGTCCCTGACATAGGCCCCCCCACCCCATCAGGGAGGCGTCCATGGTCACTGTGGCCTTGGATTGCTGGGGGGAGAAGGGGCAAGACCACTGTGAGAGATTGTGTGTTATCCACCAATTTAAATCCTGTTTGCACCTGTGGGTTACTCGAATCATGGCTGAAAGAGGATGTTGAAAAGGATACCATTGGTTGAGCAGTAGCCATTGTAGAAGCCTCATGTGAAACCTGGCCAGGGGAACAATGGTGATGGAGGCTGCCATGGAACCCAACAGCTATAGAACCAAGTGAGCTGTGGATTTTTTCCCTTGAAAGGATTGGAATTAGTTGTTGCTTTATCCTTAAAATTCTGTGCTCTGGAATAGCAGCTCTACAGTTTTTGTGTCCAAGATAACCCCAATGAATTCTGTCGACTGAGATGGGGTGAGATTGGATTTCTGCCAGTTTATGGTTATGCCTAGCCTTTGAGCAGCGAGTAAAGAGTATGCCAGGGCTTTTTCCAGTAGATGTCTGGTGGGGGCGGAAATGAGCCAGTCGTCTAGGTGTGGAAACACCTGGAATCCTTGAAGTCGCAAGTGAGCTGTGACCACTGCCATGCACTTTGAGAACACTCTGGGGGTGTAGAGAGTCCAAAGGGCAGTACTCTGAACTGGTAGTGAGTGCCTTCTGCACGGAAGCGCAGAAATCTTCTTGATGGCCTGTCCACCTTTATGTGGTAGTACGCATCTTGAAGATCTATAGAGCACATCCAATCGTCTTTTTCCAAAAGCGGGAGGATAGACTGTATAGTGACCATCTGGACTTTTTGTACTCTCACAAACTTGTTCAATACACTGAGATCCAAAATTGGTCTCCAGTCCCCGGTTTTCTTTGGAACCAAAAATACTCTTGAGTAGAATCCGGGTCCTATCTGGTCTGGAGGGACTATTTGGATGACTCTTTTTCTTAGCAGCTTTTCTATCTCTAGTGCTGCTTCTTCCGTTTGACTGGGTGGAACATCAGGAAGATTTTTTGAAGGGACGGGACAAAGATCGAAGGGGATATGATAACCTCTGGTTATGATCCTTTGTACCCAAGAATCGGTGGTGATGGTTAGCCAGGCAGAAGGGTACAAGGAAAAATGTCCCCCAAACACCTCCAGAGGAAAGGATTTGGCCCGCTCTTCAGGAGTGCTGGTAGGATTGACCAGGGAAAGAATCCCTGGAACCCTGGTTATGTGGTCTCCCTCTGCCCCAAAAGAAGCGTCTTCCCTGTGAGTTTCCCCGTCTGCCTCTGGGGGAGAACTAGGCCTGTGTATCATGGAAAAGACCCTGAGATTTCTTGAACCATATCTTCCCACTCTTTTGGTTTTGGGAGAAAGCACGTTGAGGGGAAAAATAATGGACACCTATGGCAGAAAGGGTCTTACCATCCTGTTCACATCTGGCCAGTGTGCTTTTAACTTTGGGCCCAAACAACGAGAAGGGCTCAATGGGGGCATTAAGAAAGGAAGACTTAAAAGGTTCCGCGAAGTTGCACAAGCACATCCAGGCATGTCGTCTCAAGACCACAGCTGAACCCGCTGCTCTAGCTGCTCCTTCTGATGCGTGAGATATCAATCACATAGAGGAGTTAGATATAGACTCAATGGTGGCTAGCTGAGAGGCCACTCTGTCATGGACCTCATCAGACACTGCACCAGCCAAGCTTTCAGAGAGCTCAGAAACCAGATCCCTTTGAAGCCTGGTAAAATGTGCCATATAATTCAGGGACCTGATGGCAAAGGTCACTGAAGCAAAGGTGCGCTTCCCTATCTGTCCAGGGTCCGGGACTCTCTGTTAGGTGGATGGACAGTCTGTCTGTCCTTCTTCTGCCAGATCCTTTTTTGTTGCAGCCGCCACCACCAAAGCATCTACAGGAATATCTTTGGACCAATGGGGATCCGAAGCAGGAGGGGACAGGATCTTATCTGGCCTCTGGGGAATAGCTTTGACGGTATCAGGGGCCTTCCAAGCATGCTGCACAATGAACTTGACAAGTTCATCGGCAGGTGGAGTAACCCAGGCAGTAGGGGGCCAGGCGCGAAAGGCCTGCAGGAACACAGATTCATCATGGATTAGATTACAGGACTGACAGTCACCTCTCTGTTTCAGGATTTCGAGGATATCACCAAAGGTTACCTCAGAGGGTGACCAAGGGGATCCTTCCCCCTCATCGAAATCTGTGTCTTCGGTGAGGGACTCCTCTGTGGAGTCCATGTGCTTCCACTTACACAAACGTTTCTGGTGGACCTCCTCAGTGGGAGAAGCTGGGGAAGACAATGGAAAGGGGGATTCCTGAGGGAATATGTCCTGAGGCCCTTGCACCCGGTGTCAGCTAGGTGCGACTTGTGAAACCAGTGTACCAGAGGAGGGCGGAGGTATAGACAGTCCGGTATTGCCAGCAACAGTGAAAGCCTTCTCCATCAGTTGGAAGGCTGGTCCACCCGGAGAGGAGTGTATGTCTAGGACAGGGGGCAGTCCTCCCCTAAGTGGCTCAGCCTGCCGACTGGGAATCCCTGAATGGTTGTGGAGCAGCAAACTATGCGTGTCACAGCTGACATCGTGGGTTGTAGCAAAACTTTCCTGCCACGAAGGCAACTGCGGTTTCTTAGGGAGATCCATAAAGGGAACCGCAGAAGGGGAAGACTGTACTATATCCATGGACTTCAAAGGCAATGAAGGAGGAGAATAAGAAGGTGTCTTTGGAGATGGGTGATCACCTCCCAAGGAAGGATAGTTCCTGAGGGGTGGACTACCTCTGGCCAGGAATGCCTGGTCCACAAGACGCAACACATCATGTTCGGAAAGGCTTCTTGTGGACCTCACAGAGACTGAGGGAGAAACAGGCCTGTCCACAAAGGAGGCAGACTCGGTGCCCATCTCATCTGACTGCACCGAGTACAACGGTGCCGAGAAAGACTGAACTACTGTAGTCTGCACCGAAGAAATCATCGGTGCAGATGTCATTGTCTGCACCGAAACAGGGATCGGTGCCGAAGTGGTTGTCAGTGCCAAAGCTGGAACCAACAAAACTGGAGTCAATAAAGGCCTCAATTCCCAGGAAGATCTCGGAGCGGACGCGGTCAAGGTCTGTGCCGACTGAACGGTCGGTGCCGATACAGTGGTAATGGTCTGAACCGAGGAGCCCGTCAGTGCCGATATGTAGAAGGCTACAGGAGAGGACAGCGCCGAAATCACTAATGGAGCAGAAGGCCTCGGTACCGAAGGTCTGGGCACCAAAAGCACTGGGGCTGACTGAGAGAGCTCCCGAGCCAAAATCTTAGCCTTTTTAGGTTTTGGTTGGTGAGAGTCTCCAGTCGGGGACGAAGGCAAGAATTTAGTCTTAGTAGAAACATCCATTTTCTTATGGGCTTTAGGAGGGGTTGAGACCTCTGACCCAGAAATAGCCTCTGAAAAGGGAGATTTTAGAAGTCCCTTCAGTATCAGCTTGTTTTTCCTTTCTAACAAAGTTCTATTAGAAAAGTTCTCACAAATAGTACAAGGTGGTTCAACAGATAAATGTGAAGCTCCCAAACAATAAACACATAAAGAGTGTGCATCAGAAGTAGACAGTTTGTGTCCACAATCAGAACACTGCTTAAACCCCATACTACCTTTTTAACTGCCATATTAACTAGTAGAAAAGTACCAACAATGGTACAAGAGAGTACCCGAAGGTATGAAAGAGAAAGGGAAAAGATTACCAACAATGGTAAGGAGAAAATTACCTCGTGGTAAAAATGGTAAGTAAAGGACAGAAAAAACCTGAGGAAATTATGAACGCTAGATGCGATATGGCAAGAGACAATAAAATATCAACTTTTCTGACAGAAAAGTAATTTGTAAAGCAATTAAACAACAATTGACTGTACTTAGCTCAAGAGAAGTAGCTTGACACAACCGGATTGCAATGCGGCAAATGAAATCTGAGGTAACAGGGAGAGGGGAATTGTGGGTAAGAGTTTAGCTCTAAAGTTTGAAGCTGACGCGAGCTTTGAAAATGGCCGGCTTGGTTCTGAGCTCGGAACCGATACCCATGCGTAAGGAATGAATGAGGAGTAACAATATCAGATCTACAATTTCTGGGCCAGAACCACTCCTTATGTGGTAGACAGGTTACCTAGTGCTTACCACTCCCACTGATAAGCTAGAAGGCTTCCCTCCAACACAAAAAAGTTGGGGGGCTCAGAAGCATACATACAGTCCTGAATACAGCAAATTTGTATCTAGAACACTAGTTACAGGAAAGGTAGGAAACAGGCTTACAGTTTTTTTTTTTCCATGACATTTTGTCATGTGACAGCTATTACATGCTTTTTTTGTTCTGTCTGCTGTCATGCCATTCCTAAACACTAAATATTTGTACATGCTCCTGTGTTGGGGGGTACCATCACTACAATGCATTGACAGGAAAGGAACTATACAATTCAGAGAGAGAGGATGGAAAAAACATATAATGAGGATGAACATGCTTTATTAAAAACAGTTTACAAAGCCACCCTTTACATAAATGCAGAAAGATTACAAATGGCAAAACTAATGGCATATAAAAAAGGCCTGTGTAAGCCTTAATACATTCATATCTCTAAAATTATCATCCAGTGGTAGAAGCCTTTTGATATTACCAAAACACAACTGAATTGCTTTAAATGTATATGCTACTCCCAAAGTAATAAATATTTTAAGTAAAAGAGATTGTTACACAACTAAAGACATGATTTGATCTGACATGGACAGAGTTTTTGTCAACTAAGTTAATAATGATCTATCTACTTTACTCAAGCAGAAGGTCACATGTAGGTAAATGAAATATCACACATTATGACACTTTCAGAACATAAATATTCCATAGGTACTTCAAGGCCCTCATAAACTATATCACAATACGGGGATATGAACGCTTCCGTTAAACAGGAAACAATTAAGGGCATTCTGTCAGCCATGCAGAGATTTTGACTTACCCAACAACCTCCAACATCTAGGCCCTTCCTTACTAGTGGCATTGCTGTAGATTACATCTAGGAAAATATGTTGAAAACTACATTAATGAATACAATTCCTATGATCCCTTACAGATAAAATGTAGGATAACTGAAGACTAACTTAAAGAAAAAAGCATAAAATAGAAATGTATGACACATACAGAAACATCACTTTAAAACTGCGAAACCTCCTACTGCAAGACTTAACAACACCTGTGTTGCCTAACCCTAAGCACACTCACAGTCATAATCCTAAATCACAAAAGAACATTAACCTTAAATCTGTTGACTCTAACTCCAAAATCACTGACTTTGTATATATCTTGCAGAAAGCCATTCAGTCTAATAGCTGTCTTTCATTCAGTGTGACATTTGACTAAGCCACAATGTTATTTTATTTCTTAATTAATGAATCAGTTAAATAAATTGGTCTCAATTACATAATTTCCTATAAGTCATTCTACTGTCTGGATAGATCAAAAAGCAACAAAAGTAGCACCCTTAATGCACACCCTCGCTCAAATTTCAAAAAACAGAATATCAAACCACGTCCCACCAATGGAGCAGAGATGCCAGCAACATTCATGTGTCAAAAATGAAATTAATTACGTCAGCCAGCATTTCTTTTCTCTTACTAATCATAGTGATTAGAGAGTAGGGACAATAAAATAAAATGAAAATAAATAAAATAAGAGAATTGATGCCAGTAATAGCAAAAGCAGTTACAAGGACCCATGTATATGTGTGTTTGTTTATTCCTGAATTGACATTAGTTGAACTACCTTACAAACCAGAGTGACATTTATTTCCCATAAGTCTGTTCACATTATAAATACTCAGACTCTAAAACTCAAGGAGGTCAAACTTATCAAATCTGTACTGATACTGTCTCATAACAAGTACTATTCTCCCAATGGTAACCTACCCTGGAGTCTTTCATGGACTAGACTTTCACCTGCACATCTGATATCGAACAGTATATTATTCCTCAGACTGTAACATTTAATCTCTTACTACTTTGAAAATAACTACTCTCTTATACATGACCCAATTAAACATTTTAAAATTTCCTCAAAGTACTTGACTTTTTAAATTTTAGTTACTTTGAGTAACTATTAACTTAAAATCTTGCTAACATAACAGGTGTAAAGGTAATATCTGCTCAAGATTTCCCTTTCTTCATGTACATGTCATAGCTCTCTATGCTAAAAATTGTACATAAGTAAAAGAAATTTGTGAATACCATTGCTTCCCTGAAGGCTATACATCAATAGCTTTCTCGTCATAGGAATAGCAGTGAAGCTCTTTTCAAAATCCTACATTTTTTTTTAATTTTACTGTGTTAAAATGTCAAGATCCACCAAAATAGTTGGATCTGCAAACATACTGAGACTAAAAGTAATCTATGACAACCAATTGCTCTACTCCTCCCAGTGGGATAAGGTAAACTCCGACTAAAATATAAAGACTATTACCATATCTGGACTGATTCACAGAAGAAAGCTTTATCAAAAATTAATTTTAAAAAGCACTTCTATAAGTCATTCATGGCCTGTTACACTACTTATCTAAACATTACAAAGACTCACTTTTTACCAAAACCTGTCTCCATTATGCCCCTGATACACATAACATACATGCAGTTTGGTACTGTCTTTCCATCTAGACTTTATGATTTATAGTAAGTTTCTTAAAAAGACTTGCTCACACAATATCATAAACATTAATTTATGCTGGCAACAAACAAACCTGAAACATGGCATTAAAACAACCAATAGGGACTAACGAATACTAGTCACTGGCCTATGTTAATAAATTTCTACACCCCAACACAGTGGAGTTACCCTACATAAAATTTCATTCAATAAATTCAGCCCTGTTGCTCTGAATTATTTAGATGATTAAGAGATTTCACAAGAAAAAAATCTATGACTTTGGACTGTCCAAGTGATTGATAATTTCAGTTTTGTCAGAATAATTATTTCATGTATAACTTAATAAAACAATAATATTCTAATGCCTTTATACCTCTCTGTATAATGATATGCTATTATCCCTGTAGCATAATCCTTCTCAGTCATTATGGCTACATCTTATTCATAAAGCTCTGCTAAGATTAATTCCATTTTTCTATCCATGTTTTGACATTAACTGCTTTCTGAACTAAATGTAATATATTCATGTATCAGTAAATATGCATGTGCATGTGTATGTGTATATGTATGTATGTATGTGTGTGTATATATATATATGTGTGTGTGTATATATATATATATATATATATATATCTACCAACTGACCCCCCTGGCCCGCTATAATTCTACCACCTACGCCTGACCTGACCACCCCCTAACTCACTTAAACTCCCTAACCCTAACCTATAAACCAACCAACAGACACTTACCTGAACAACGCATGACCCCTAACACACAGGGCTAACAATAGCAAAGCCACAATGATGTCAGTATGTCCATTTTGTGATATATATATATATATATATATATATATATATATATATATATACATATATATATATATATATATATATATATATATATAAAGTTTACACCCCTGTTAAAATGCCAGGGTTTTGCAATATAAAAAATGAGACCACAATAAATCATTTCAAAACTTTTCCCACCTTTACTGTGACCTACAACCTGTGCAATTCAGTTGAAAAACAAACAAATCTGTTAGGGGGAAAATTATAAAAAATAAAAAGCGTACAATATGCTGGTTGCATAAGTGTGCACACCCTTAAACTAATACATTGTTATGTGTGCACACCTTTAAACTAATACTTTGTTGAAACACCTTTTGATTTAATTAAAGCATTCAGTCTTCTTGGGTAGGAGTCTATCAGCATTGCACATCTTGACATGGCAATATTTGCAACTCTTCCTTGCAAAAGCGCTCCAAATCTGCCAGATTGCAAAGGCATCTTTTGTGCACAGCCCACTTCAGGTCACCCAACAGATTTTCTATTGCATTTAGGTCTAGGCTCTGGCTGGGCCATTCCAAAACTTTAATCTTCTTCTGGTAAAGCCATTCTTTTGTTGATATGGATGTATGCTTGGGGTCATTGTTGTCTTGAAAGGTGAAATTCCTCTTCATCTTCAGCTTTCAAACAGATGCCTGAAGGTTTTGCGCCAAAAGTGACTGGTATTTGGAACTGTTCATTATTCCCTCCATCTTGACTAAAGCCCCAGTTCCAGCTGAAGAAAAGCAACCCCAAAGCATGACACTGCCACCACCATGCTTCACCATGGGGATGGTGTTCTTTTGGTGATGCAAAGTGTTGTTTTTGTGCCAAACGTACCTTTTGGAATTGTGGCCAAAAAGTTCAACCTTGGTCCCATCAGATCATAACACATTTTCCCAAATGCTTTTGGGAGACTTGATGTATTGTTTTGCAAACTTTAGCCAGGCCTGGATGTTTTTCTGTGTAAGAAAAGGTTTCCGTCTTGCAACCCTACCCCTGAGTCCAGACATATGGAGAATACGGGAGATTGTTGTCACATGTAGTACACAACCAGTACTTGCCAAAAATTCCTGCAGCTCCTTCACTGTTGCTGTAGGTCTCCTGGCAGCCTCCCTGATCAGTTTTTGTCTTGCCTTTTCATCAATTTTGCTGGGATGTCCAGTTCATTGCAATGTCACTGTTGTCCCATTATTCTCCACTTTTTGATGACTGTCTTCACTGTGTTAAATGGTATATCCAATGCTGTGGAAATGTTTTGTACCCTTCTCCTGACTGACACCTTTTAACAATGGGATCCCCTTGATGCTTTGTAAGCCTCTCTGCAAACCATGGCTTTTGCTGTAGCAGGCAACTGAGTAATTGTCAGGAAAATCCTACTAGAACAGTTGAACTTTATTTGGGGTTAATCAGAGTGTCTTTAATTGATGGCAAGTGTGTACCCAAGAAGATTGA